>NC_068371.1:39110415-39142352 GCF_023724105.1 Carassius gibelio
GATAATTAAATGGACCCATTATATCTTACACAATTCAGTGAAAAATACTATGGTGTGATCTCAAAACACTTAATTCGTACTAAATACATTTGGCCATTTGCATTTAACCAGTTCTTAAGCAATGTAATATCATGTCACCACAGGAACGTTTTCCAGTAAGTTTTATTATTATTATTATTACAGACGTCATTTAATCAAATATAATCTCTATCAAAACAGTTCTGAATGATGTTATGTGTTTCAGGGAGAATATGGGTCATGTGGCTAGAAAAAAAAAAAAAAAAAGCAGCTTGTTACGACCTCCGCTCCACTGTGAAGAAATCCCAGAGCTTATTTTATGTGGCAGGTTCCCATGCTCTGTCCAGCCCCGCTTAGCTAGAGATGACGATGGTGCCCCATTGAACAATACGCACAGGAAGAGAAGCTTTGCTCTTTCGACACACAGACAGAAATGAAGAATGAGACTTATTGTTCCCATTCAACATAAATCTAACACAGACAAGAAACCCCGGACAGGCAGATGCACACACTCTTGATCCAGTTTCCCTTTCTGACTAACCACAGACACACATCCAGTGTCTTTATACTCACTTATCAGCAAAAGCAACTGCACATTTCAACAGCTCTGACGTCGCTCTTTATTTATTTGAAAAGCAGACTCCTGTCAGTCCAGTGTGTCTTGTACTGTATATGGTCACTTATCAGCACAGCTTTCAGAAAAAGGGATACTCGCTATGGAGAGTGAATTACTGCTATGTGTGATTCCTTTAGACTAGTCTGGCTGTTTGGACGAGGGCCAAAATAAACAGCACATGCTATATTGCAGCAGAGAGGCATGTAGGCTGATTTGGATCTACAGGTTAAGGGAGTGTGAAGTTCGTCTTGGCGTAGATGAACATTTGGAATGGCCGCGGTGAGAGACGGAGCCGCGGCCAGCGGTTAGGGTCATCCAGAGGTCAACGACAGAGGTCTGATAGCGTAACGGCACTCGTTACTCATGTCTGTATCAGAGGGAACACGCTCAGACAACCTGCCACAACTGTGTAAATACATTTATTCACGTTAGCCAGCCAGCTGTGATATCGCCTACGGATGAAACTGGGGTTTTGTGATTAAATCAAATAGAGCAAAGCAATGAGAGCTGGTAAAAAATAACTCACGGCTTGCTGTTGTAGCGCACTGAAGCGGTTTTGAACGGTTCTTTTTTATAGTCATATTAGATCGCAATAAAATGGCTTATAGGAGCGTAGTAAGGAATAAAATGAGGTATTAAGAACGAGTGTTAAATTAATCTTGGAATATTTTAGGATTTTAAATATCGTACTGTTCAAAAGTTTGGGGTCCGTAAGATTTTGGTATGTAGTTGAAAGAAAAGTGTTATACTCACCAAGGCTGCATTGGTTTAATAAAATATAGGAATAAATAAATATTTAAAATAAATAAATAGTCAAAAAGTAATACAGCTTTATGTTTTTACTCCAACTTAATGTTTTTTTTTTTTTTTTTTTTTAGAAAGAGAGAGAGAATTCTTACTGAACTTATTAATGGTAGGCGTACATCAATAAATCAATCAATCAATATACAAATAAATTAGTAACATTTTCATTAGCTGCCTCCAACTGCTGGACCCCAGGCTTTTTACAGATTTCAACATTCACACAGAACATAAACATAGTTCTTGGACTGAGATATTTGTTGAACGTTCATATGTACGTGATAAACATACTTTCAGACGGAAGGCTAATTATACTTATGCACGCAAAGACATGCAGCAGAACTCAATGAGCTCCAGACACTAAACAACATAGACAAAATTCATAAAACTTGTTTTTCTCGGAGGAAATACCAGCGACTCATTTTTTTCTTTACAATCTTTATTTATAATCAACAGATACTAAAGAACCAACTCTTAAAAGTTCACAACCACTAAACATTTTGTGCATTTTTTTTTTCCAGAACGTGTGAAAGTTCTCAGAGAATGAAAGAAACAATTTTTCGAGGGTGGTTAACAATAAGAGCAAGCAATTCATTGTAGATGTCTGACTCTCATTCCTTCAGGAATGGAATGATTTAGTAGTGGAAGTAATGGCTATTGCCGGGGCGACATCTGGATTCAGTTAACCTACTAATTTGGGCTAAAGTCCTCACATGTCCGAAGGGATCTGTGGTTCGGAGGATGTGGCTCAGGTCAGCAGAACAATGTTCAAGAAAGTGAATTCCTTCTGAGATTTTCCATTGAGTTTTTTTGCATTACTGATCTGACCATTTGCATCTCCCATTTGCAGAGAATAAAAATACTTTTCTATTGGTCCTAGCCACAGATTGCCCACAGAATAAGCTGCAATTTGGAGAAAACTGCTTTACTTTAGTCAAATGTTTGACTATGTGAGACCTTCAACTTAAGTATTATTAACTGTTATTTATTAACAGACACTTATTCAAAGCAACTCGCAGCACAGTGTCAGATCAGACCAATCTGGAGTTAAGTGCCTGGCTTGACGGCACAATGGTAGTGACTCATGGATCACCACTTCCAGGTTTTGAACTTGCAACCTTTGGGTTGAACCTTTTATGTGCTAAAATTCACTTCCCCCCTAAAAGTTCCCCCTTAATGTACAGAGAAGAGTAAAATGCACTGCTGCATACAATTCATTCACACACATTTTTCAAAATCACAAAAAATTGCTGAACCTAATAAATTGCACAAAAGCCTATTTTTTGTTCTTGAAAGGGAACTGAATAAGAAACAAATGAGTAACTTCTCCCTCCTCTTTTCCCAAACACTCTGAAGACTCTTAACATTAAATCTGCAACAAACTGACACATTCACATTCAAACTTTGACACTTTCATAATAAAATTCTCACAATGGATGCTTCTGCTGATCATCCCTCGTCTTTGTGACGACTTTGTTGTAAACAGCTACAGGAAATGATGACCATAGTAAGACGCATAACATGTTTTTAGTGAAGTCAGTTCCAGGATGGTGTGTGTGTGATTTGTGCGTGCAAGAGAAAATAAAAGAGCCACTGGAATTTGAAGACTGAGAGACATTTGGGCACCCTAGTCATGAAGATGTTTGTGCAGTTATGGGCATAATATCAATTATGACCATCAGGAAAAGCAAACAAAGTGTTTTACCACAGTTACTATCTTAAATTGAAAGCTCTACACACTGTTCAGTTGGGTACAAATAGATAAATAAATCATAAGAATGTCAATAAATGTCAATAAACCATAAAAAGCAATAAAAATCAATACACTTTACTCTGCTGTCTCAAATCAAACTGTTATGTCAGCCACCCCGCTCTCCCCAAAAAATCTATGAACACAACAGACTACGTATAAAAACAAAGTCACCCAACAATATTCCCCTCTGTGTGCTACTTTAACTTCTCTCATGCATTTGACTGTAAAGCCTAGTGGATACTGTCTGATATTTGATTGTTTTGGCCATTATAGAGATGGAGGAAGAGATAGTGATGACACTGTGAATGGTCATTACACTGAGGTAAACAAAGTGGTACTTAGAGCAGCATGTCCCAGGACAAACTGGTAGATAAGCATAGATTCAAAAATCATGTTTATAAATTTGTTGTGATCTATATCTGCAGTCACATCATGTTTCTTTTAGACAGACTTCTGCTCAATAGTACCTTGGGATATGTGCTAGGAAAGGGGTTATGATGGGTCTTTGACATGCTAGTGTTGGGTCAGAGATTATTCCAATGCTGGAGGCTAACTGCTAATCACGGACTGCATTTGCATATGCTTTCAAACCTAGTAAGCTGCCAACAGATATTGCATTTATGCACAAATAATGCGCAACAACAAGGTTAGGGACACAAAAAATATCCGAGATGGTCAACGGGGTGAGGATAAAATGGGAAAAATACACTTCTATTCATAAATTGCTGAAAAGTGACATAATAATAGTGCAATTAAATATTAATAATTTCACCCAATATTTGCATTGGTTTTTCCAGTTGTTATCAAGGAACGCCACACCTCTGAAGGTCATGACTGACCAATCAGTATGGAGCATTCCACAGAGCTGTGTAATAAATTGTAGTAGTTCACAATTGTACCGTATTTTACATCAAATAAATGTCTTTATGAACCAATAAAGACTTTCTTGAAAAGCACTTAAACTTATTAACCCCAAATTCTTTTGAATTGTTTACACTTTAAAATGTAATTGAGACACAGTTTAGACAGTTATATACTTACATTTATATCTTCATCCACTGGAACATTATTGTGGAAGAGTTCAGTAACCGGACATGGGGGCCGACAGTTTACTTAAAAGATCACACAATTCTGATATGTACTCGTAAAACAATGTGCTTTCTTTCTATAGTGGGTTGTACTAGCTTCTGGTACCGTCATTGTCTGAGGCATACTGGGAAGTTTCCAATTGACGAATCATTGCACAGAGCTGTGGTAAATCAGGCAGAGCAACAGAAGTAAAGCAGAGCCAATGTCGATTAATTCACAGAAAGGTTCTGTGCTTCTTTATAAAGGCTGAAGGGAACACACAGTCACTGAGAATGCCTTCATAACAGCCCTCTAAAGACTTTGTGGTAAGCGCCCATGTGGTAAACATCTAAACTTAACATTACACTGATTGCAATCAAGAGAAAGGGAAAGCGAGACAGACAGAGAGAGAGTGGGAGAAAACTGAGAGTCAAGTGTACTTTTGTTTTCACGTGAGAACAAGCTTCGAGGTCCACAGTTGCACTTAATATTGTTTATTTTTGTGGAAACTCTGATAAATTTTTTCAGGTTTCTTTAATGAATATAAAGTTCATTTCAAAAAGGTTTTTTTTTTTTTTTTTTTTTCACTTATTTGAAATATAATTCTTTTATAACATTGAAAATGGTAAGTCTGGTCAGTTTAATGCATCCTTGCTGAATAAAGTATTTATTCATAAAAAAAAGATCTTACTGACCCTAAACCTTTGAACGGTGGTGTACTCCTACTTAAGCTCCAGGTTATACTAATTTCATCAGTTCCTTTTTGGAATACCTACAAATATCTGACACTTATACAAAATATGACACAAAAGCATACGTAGACCACACGGATGCAATTACTGAATTAAAACAAAAACTTCCCTTTGAGTGATTCTGCTGATCACTCAGGTTTAGCCAGCTGTGTTGATATTGTATCTCAGATTTCTATAATTGTTTGCAGACGATTTGAGTCGACCTGCTCTTGGTTAGGAGACATTTAAAAAGCACTTAAGAATGCTTGGTAGTTTTTGAGGGTGGTTGAAATGTATTTGTTTAGAACTTTAGACTTAAACAGGAACTCAGTTGTAGTGTCCCTTTCAGTTTCCAAGAAATCATAAAAAGCCAAGTTTTGGCACCCATACATAAAAAGGCACGTCATGAAATCCCAAAACGAACTCTGTGCCCTGTGTAGTCTGATTCACTATCAAATGGATATTTTGAGTCAGTTCTTTTAATGAATCACTCACAGAAGTTACTTGTTTGAATCGGTCTGATGAATGCTGTACACAGAATCTGTCAAAACAGCTCCCGAATCAACAAACAGTGACTTATACTTAATGAACTTAATGCAACTTATCTTAACTTAATGCAAATTCCATATCAATGCATAACTACTCCAGTATAGTTGCTCTTTGTTGTTAACCAAAAGAGTATCTAAATTTTTTCTCATATTTCATAGCAGTGATCTGTCACAGTGTCTGGGTTGTTGTTCCCCGGGGTTCCACTAGATGTCCTCCTTCTCACGGTGCCTGTCCCAGATCACTTCCTGTTCCCTTATATGGTCACCTTCCTCCTTGTTACCTGATTGATTGTTCACCCCACCTGTCTCCTGTTTCCCAATTATCCTTCTGTGTATAAATACCCAGTCTGTCTTAGTCTATGTCACGGAGTCCTTGTCTGATGTCATTGTGTTTCAGGTCCATCAGTCTTGCTTTGTCTTACCCTATGTGTCTCATTCTCTCGTTCCACCAGACTTCCTCTACCTTCCATTCTTCCGAGTTCCCCGTTTCATCCGGTTCCCTTTTTGTTTGATTTGTCTCTCATGACTGTTTATTTTGTATTTACCCCTCTGTTTAAATAAAACCCTTACCTGCATTTGGATCTACCCTCTCGTTGTGTTTTTCCCCAATACCTATCGTGACAGAAGGACTCCGTCATGCCTAGATCCAGCGGTGTGGGATTTCGAATCGGTTCCCCAGCCACCATGGAGGAACGGAGGGGGAGATACCAGAACTTAATCACCCTTCATCAAGAGGGAAGTGAGGTGGGTGGCCTGGCGCAATTGTTTTGGACTATGGCAGTCGGGCTAGGTTACAATGATGCAGCACTAAAGGATTTATTTAATAATTGCCTGGATGATCCTTTACCTTCATGGGAGATGAAGGGGTTAGAGATACTGGACTTTTGGGGGTTTACCAATTACCTGCACCATCGTGCCCAGTGGAATGCAACAACCACACCAGAGTGTCCAGACAAGGCTGCCAGCTCAGCCCCACAGCACAAGATGGGCGCCAGCCCAACCCCACAGCACAGGATGGCCGCCAACCCAGCCCCACAACCCAAGATGGCCACCAGCCCAGCCCCACAGCCCAAGATGGCCGCCAACCTAGCGTCACAGCCCAAGATGGCCGCCAGCCCTGCACCACAGCACAAGATGGCCGACTCAACGCCACCGACTCCCCATCGTAGAGGGCGGAGGAGGAGACAGGCAGCTGCTGTTCCCGAGGCGGTGCCCGATGCTGTTCCCGAGGCGGTGCCCGAGGTTGTTCCCGAGGCGGTGCCCGATGCAGTTCCCGAGGCGGAGCCCGATGCAGTTCCCGAGGCGGTGCCCGATGCAGTTCCCGAGGCGGTGCCCGATGCTGTTTCCGAGGCGGTGCCCGATGCAGTTCCCGAGGCGGAGCCCGATGCAGTTCCCGAGGCGGTGCCCGATGCAGTTCCCGAGGCGAAGCCCGATGCAGTTCCCGAGGCGGTGCTCGATGCAGTTCCCGAGGCGGTGCTCGATGCAGTTCCCGAGGCGGTGCCCGATGCAGTTCCCGAGGCGGTGCCCGAGGCGGAGCCCGATGCTGTTCCCGAGGCGGAGTCCGATGCTGTTCCCGAGGCGGAGCCCGATGCAGTTCCCGAGGCGGTGCTCGATGCTGTTCCCGAGGCGGTGCCCGATGCTGTTTCCGAGGCGGTGCCCGATGCAGTTCCCGAGGCGGAGCCCGATGCAGTTCCCGAGGCGGAGCCCGATGCAGTTCCCGAGGCGGTGCCCGATGCTGTTTCCGAGGCGGTGCCCGATGCTGTTTCCGAGGCGGAGCCCGATGCTGTTTCCGAGGCGGAGCCCGATGCAGTTCCCGAGGCGGAGCCCGATGCAGTTCCCGAGGCGGAGCCCGATGCAGTTCCCGAGGCGGTGCCCGATGCAGTTCCCGAGGCGGTGCCCGATGCAGTTCCCGAGGCGGTGCCCGATGCAGTTCCCGAGGCGGTGCTCGATGCAGTTCCCGAGGCGGTGCCCGATGCAGTTCCCGAGGCGGTGCCCGAGGCGGAGCCCGATGCTGTTCCCGAGGCGGAGTCCGATGCTGTTCCCGAGGCGGAGCCCGATGCAGTTCCCGAGGCGGTGCCCGATGCTGTTTCCGAGGCGGAGCCCGATGCAGTTCCCGAGGCGGTGCTCGATGCAGTTCCCGAGGCGGTGCCCGATGCAGTTTCCGAGGCGGTGCCCGATGCAGTTCCCGAGGCGGTGCCCGATGCTGTTCCCGAGGCGGAGCCGGATGCTGTTCCCGAGGCGGAGTCCGATGCTGTTCCCGAGGCGGAGCCCGATGCAGTTCCCGAGGCGGTGCCCGATGCTGTTTCCGAGGCGGTGCCCGATGCAGTTCCCGAGGCGGTGCCCGATGCTGTTCCCGAGGCGGAGCCGGATGCTGTTCCCGAGGCGGAGCCGGATGCTGTTCCCGAGGCGGAGCCCGATGCAGTTCCCGAGGCGGTGCCCGAGGCTGTTCCCGAGGCCGAGGCCGATGCAGTTCCCGAGGCGGAGCCCGATGCAGTTCCCGAGGCGGTGCCCGATGCAGTTCCCGAGGCGGTGCCCGATACTGTTTCCGAGGCGGTGCCCGATGCAGTTCCCGAGGCGGTGCCCGATGCAGTTCCCGAGGCGAAGCCTGATGCAGTTCCCGATGCAGTTCCCGAGGCGGTGCCCGATGCTGTTTCCGAGGCGGTGCCCTATGCAGTTCCCGAGGCGGAGCCCGATGCAGTTCCCGAGGCGGTGCTCGATGCAGTTCCCGAGGCGGTGCTCGATGCAGTTCCCGAGGCGGTGCCCGATGCAGTTCCCGAGGCGGAGCCCGATGCTGTTCCCGAGGCGGAGCCCGATGCTGTTCCCGAGGCGGAGCCCGATGCAGTTCCCGAGGCGGTGCCCGATGCTGTTCCCGAGGCCGAGGTCGTTCCCGAGGCGGTGCCCGATGCAGTTCCCGAGGCGGAGCCCGATGCAGTTCCCGAGGCGGAGCCCGATGCTGTTCCCGAGGCGGAGCCCGATGCAGTTCCCGAGGCGGTGCCCGATGCTGTTTCCGAGGCGGAGCCCGATGCAGTTCCCGAGGCGGTGCTCGATGCAGTTCCCGAGGCGGTGCTCGATGCAGTTCCCGAGGCGGTGCCCGATGCAGTTCCCGAGGCGGAGCCCGATGCTGTTCCCGAGGCGGAGCCCGATGCTGTTCCCGAGGCGGAGCCCGATGCAGTTCCCGAGGCGGTGCCCGATGCTGTTCCCGAGGCCGATGCAGTTCCCGAGGCGGTGCCCGATGCAGTTCCCGAGGCGGAGCCCGATGCAGTTCCCGAGGCGGAGCCCGATGCTGTTCCCGAGGCGGTGCCCGATGCAGTTCCCGAGGCGGAGCCCGATGCAGTTCCCGAGGCGGTGCCCGATGCAGTTCCCGAGGCGGTGCCCGATGCAGTTCCCGAGGCGGTGCCCGATGCTGTTCCCGAGGCCGAGGTCGTTCCCGAGGCGGTGCCCGATGCAGTTCCCGAGGCGGAGCCCGATGCAGTTCCCGAGGCGGAGCCCGATGCTGTTCCCGAGGCGGAGCCCGATGCTGTTCCCGAGGCGGTGCCCGATGCAGTTCCCGAGGCGGTGCCCGATGCTGTTTCCGAGGCGGTGCCCGATGCAGTTCCCGAGGCGGAGCCCGATGCAGTTCCCGAGGCGGTGCCCGATGCAGTTCCCGAGGCGGTGCCCGATGCAGTTCCCGAGGCGGTGCTCGATGCAGTTCCCGAGGCGGTGCCCGATGCAGTTCCCGAGGCGGAGCCCGATGCAGTTCCCGAGGCGGTGCCCGATGCTGTTCCCGAGGCGGAGCCCGATGCTGTTCCCGAGGCGGAGCCCGATGCTGTTCCCGAGGCGGAGCCCGATGCAGTTCCCGAGGCGGTGCCCGATGCTGTTCCCGAGGCCGAGGTCGTTCCCGAGGCGGTGCCCGATGCAGTTCCCGAGGCGGTGCCCGATGCTGTTCCCGAGGCGGTGCCCGATGCTGTTCCCGAGGCGGTGCCCGATGCTGTTCCCGAGGCGGTGCCCGATGCAGTTCCCGAGGCGGTGCCCGATGCTGTTCCCGAGGCGGTGCCCGATGCTGTTCCCGAGGCCGAGGTCGTTCCCGAGGCGGAGCCCGATGCTGTTCCCGAGGCGGAGCCCGATGCAGTTCCCGAGGCGGTGCCCGATGCTGTTCCCGAGGCCGAGGTCGTTCCCGAGGCGGTGCCCGATGCTGTTCCCGAGGCCGAGGTCGTTCCCGAGGCGGTGCCCGATGCAGTTCCCGAGGCGGAGCCCGATGCAGTTCCCGAGGCGGAGCCCGATGCAGTTCCCGAGGCGGTGCCCGATGCTGTTCCCGAGGCGGAGCCCGATGCAGTTCCCGAGGCGGTGCCCGATGCTGTTCCCGAGGCGGTGCCCGATGCAGTTCCCGAGGCGGTGCCCGATGCTGTTTCCGAGGCGGTGCCCGATGCAGTTCCCGAGGCGGAGCCCGATGCAGTTCCCGAGGCGAAGCCCGATGCAGTTCCCGAGGCGGTGCTCGATGCAGTTCCCGAGGCGGAGCCCGATGCAGTTCCCGAGGCGGTGCTCGATGCAGTTCCCGAGGCGGTGTCCGTTACAGTTCCCGAGGCGGTGACCACAAGGCCGTGGTGGTCTTCGGCTCCGCCCTGGGAGACTCTGGCGGTGACCACGAGGACGTGGTGGTCATCCGCTCCGCCCTGGGGGACTCTGGCGGTGACCACGAGGACGTGGTGGTCGTCCGCTCCACCTTGGGGGACTCTGGTGATGACCATGAGGACGTGGTGGTCTTCTGCTCCGACCTGGTGGACGCCGGCCTCGACCACAGAGACGTGGTGGTCTTCCGCTCCGCCCTGGAGGGCTCTGGCCTTGACCACACGGCTGTGGTGGTCATCTGCTCCGTCCTAGTGGACGCCTCAACATGTCCTTCATGGACTTATGTTTTGTGTTTTTTGAGTTCTGTTTCTGTCTGTTCTCTTTAGTTTAGTCTGGCCCTCCGTCCCTCCCCCTGTACCTCCTCCGGTCCTCCTCCCTCCTGATCTCCCGGGTTTATGTATCATTTCTGGTGTTTGTCCCCCATGTGTTCCTTTTCTGGCCCTCCGTCCCTCCCCCTGAGCCTCCACCTGTCCGCCTCCCTCCTGGTCTCTGTGTCATGTTTTGTCTTTAAGCGTCTGGTAGCCGCTCCGTAGAGGGGGGGTACTGTCACAGTGTCTGGGTTGTTGTTCCCCGGGGTTCCACTAGATGTCCTCCTTCTCACGGTGCCTGTCCCAGATCACTTCCTGTTCCCTTATATGGTCACCTTCCTCCTTGTTACCTGATTGATTGTTCACCCCACCTGTCTCCTGTTTCCCAATTATCCTTCTGTGTATAAATACCCAGTCTGTCTTAGTCTATGTCACGGAGTCCTTGTCTGATGTCATTGTGTTTCAGGTCCATCAGTCTTGCTTTGTCTTACCCTATGTGTCTCATTCTCTCGTTCCACCAGACTTCCTCTACCTTCCATTCTTCCGAGTTCCCCGTTTCATCCGGTTCCCTTTTTGTTTGATTTGTCTCTCATGACTGTTTATTTTGTATTTACCCCTCTGTTTAAATAAAACCCTTACCTGCATTTGGATCTACCCTCTCGTTGTGTTTTTCCCCAATACCTATCGTGACATGATCAGTTCAGTAACATTGCAATGAATTTTATCTATTGATCTGGATCTACTACACTACAGTTCAAAACTCTTGGGTCATAAGATATCAAGAGCACTTTAAGTACTAGAATTATCATGACCTGGTGTATCACTGAGAGATGGAAAACCCTTCCTATCCACTGCCATTATCTGTACAATTTATCCATATATTAATGTTAGTAATAAACACACACACACACACACACGTGTTTGCTCTCTAAGGCTGCATTTCTAAAATTTAAATTTAAATTTAAAATTAAAAGTAAAACCGTAATATTGTGTTTTAATGCAATTTACTCCAGTAACATTTCTTATTATTATCAATGCTGAAAATAGTTGCTTTATTTTTTATTTTTGTGGAATTGGGATGCATTTTTTAATGTGACTTTTACTGACATAAAAATAGAATTCACTAACGCTTTTAATAGTTTGTTTATTTAATTCTTTTTAAGTATCCAGTCCTTGTATAGAACTTTTACACTTGATCATTTGTAAATTTGTTTAGCTTGTTTATTCTCAGATTCATTATATATTATTACCGTGTGGTTATATTGTACTGTATTATGTATAAAATACTTTATGTATTTTACATTTTGCTATAACAGTCCAATTCATTTCAGTCCCTCTGGGCATATTGGAAAGACTTAAAGAATATACTAATATTAAAGTATATTTTTGGTAATGTGACTGTAAACTATACACTTTTCTTGTTTTTTATGTGTTTTTACCTCAACAAGAACAACAGGACAAAGTTAAATGAACTTGTCTTTCATTTATTTATCTGCAAAATAAATAAAGCCTCTGCTGGCACAGATTGAGTGAAGCGTTTCCTTGCTTAGCTAGTTCATGCTCCACCTTTCTGACTCCTCCTTAAATGAATAATTCATTCCTTTTCTCTAGACTCTTTAGAATTTTCATTTCAAACAAAAGCTCGTGTTTTCCAAACTTTCTGATTTTTGGCAAACATGACTGATGCCTCTGCTAAATAGAAGTTTAGAAAGAGTTTTCTGGAGGATGAGCGGTTATTAAGTCCTAGATATCCCCCGAGTGTTTATTCAAGAGCTATGCCCCAGATATAGATGTGTGCTCAGACCTTATCGCTTCTCTCAATGAGCATGTCTGACAAAAGACAGATTAGGCAAGGGGTGCTTCAGGAATGTGTCTCGAGCCCTGCTGACTTTTTTTAGACTTGTGCTATCAGTTACCTCGAGTTTGGCCATCAACACAATTCAAAAGCTACAGATAAAATCCTAATATGACAGATTATAATATTTATTTTATGTTGATTTTGTGTGGACACACAATGCTAACAACAATATTCCTCAAATGTGACGTTGTTGACTACATCCAGGGGCGCCGCTATGGTTTCTGGGCCCCGTGAACAGCATGTAGAAATCATGTTCGGGCCCCCTCTCCCTCGTCAGGCCCTTGGAATCATCTTAACCCCCCCCCCCCCCCCCCCCCGGCTATAACATTGTCCAGCTGACCTACAAACACATATAAGTAAATAAAAACAGGTTGCTGTTGAGGTCGTTGTAAACATATACTATACACAAGTTATTTTATGAAACCAAAGCCATTTTCAAAGACTACAATGCATGAAAGTATGCAACAAGATTTACAATAAGACATGAATCATCATCTAAAATTTAAGGCTGTCAAAAATGGCGTGTTAACGATGTTAATTAGTTGTTTGTTGTTAATTACGTCAAATTTTTTAACGCATTTCATGAATCCGCAGTGTGACCAATTATTCAGGTCAGGAAAGTCTCGTCGATCTCTGAATTCTCAAGATAGTAAAAAACAGCGGCGAGCGCCGCAACGAAAACACTGAAGAAGCTTAAGGTTTTACCCCAGTTACTCTCAAATACATTCATGCCAAGCTCGATAAACAGAGACGACTTTGGTAGTTGATACGCTGGAGCTTCTTCCTGTTATAGCGTCCTGTGTTTCACACTGTGCATGCGCAGAACGCCTACATGCAATGCAGTGAAAATTACAGCTGTTTGGAAAAGCATATGCATTTTTACTTGGATTTACTGGCACTTGAAGCCTTCAGAACGTGAAAATATCGATCCTAAAGTATTGTGGCAGAGCAAATGAACACCTCCCAAAAACAAGAGTGCTCAGAGTGCTGCTTATGTGATGGTCGCACATGTTTGTGTTTCTGAGTTCATTCTTTCGAGTTTCTCTATGCATAATTTCATAGATATGTGGCTATATTTAACCACTGGTTCACCTAAAACTCTTACACTATCTGTAGTTAAATGGCATGGTTTGATATACTGCTCAGGTAAATTTGATCTAAGTAAATGTTAAACTTTTGAAATTCAGAAAAAAAGAACCACATATTGATGAGTCAATACATGAAAATTATGTATCTGTGTCCTGTTATTTATCTTTGGTATGCATTTCAGAAAAAAAAATGGTTAGGATTCAGGTGTAATTGCAAATAGTGATTAATCTTAATTAATCCACTGAAAATTCTGATTAATTTGATAAAAAATTGTAATCATTTGACAGCCCTACTAAAATTATTTGGCTTAAACGTTAGCCCATTAAAATGGTTGTTTAAAAAGTACTTCTTGTATATGCATCAGCATAATCTTGAGCATAGCTGTCTGTCTGCTCCATTATAATACAGAACAGATAACAGGGACTCTTCTCATGACCTTAGACCTTCTGGTGTCATAGCCAAGTGACTGATGTGAACACTTTTCCAGATCCCTCATAAATCATGCCACTTCTACAAAAAAAAAAAAAAAAAAAAACAGTTAAAAATGAAGGTTGAGTAAACAAAGCGATGATGGTGAAACTGTAAGTGTAACTAAAACCTTTTATAAATTTCAGTTTTCTTCTGAAGCCTGAATAATTCTCTGCCGCCCACAGTTGAACACAGTCTGAACTCTCATGTTGTCCCAGCTCTGTGTTGATTTGCCTTCTTTCATTCTTTGAAACATCTCGTATGAAACATAAGAGATGTTAAGCAAAATACTGTGTGGGAAAAGCCCACAAAAATGGATGGTGATTAGCACCGTTTTTGTATTTTTGAAACACATTTTATATTTTATTCCCAACTCCAAAATGAGCAAAAACAGCAATACAAGGTCGCAATCTGCAATTGTAAAAAGCTATTTCTACCTGATCTAACCTTTTTATTTTATTCTGTTTAGGTTGATTCAGAATGTATATTCCATCTCTTATGAAGTCACATGATAGATTTCTATGTGAAACATATCAAAATGTCTGAAGTCACTATTAATCGTTCTCTCTGCTAGAGCTTGTATGAAATTATTCGATCTGTAGATGGTATGACAGAGGTGCTGATAGTTAATACGGCTAAAACATGTACACAAAATGTTAGATACTCAACTCATCTGACTACTTTTGTGACATTTTATGCTACTTTTTAGATATATAAAACCACTTTACTTTCCCAGAAGCTCAGACATTCACCAACATTTTTGTGTGAAATGTTTTATACACTATATGACTCCGGGTTGCACATTATTTTACAGTGTTTACTTACAGTGTTTTTATCTAAGAAAGTTCTGGTAACACAAGGTAACTACATGGGGTAGGGTTAGGTTTAGGGGTAGGTTCAGGGTTAGTACCTAGTTATTACATAGTTATTGTAATTACTATAATTAGTACATAGTATGTACATGAGGAGCAGGACTGTAAAATAAAGTGCTACCTGACTCCGTACAATAATCAAATGATCAGTACTACAACACAAACGATTCTGAACTGGTTCTGCAGCCCATCATTACACACCCTGTGTCAGCATGTCAATCACAGTCACCGCAGACAATCAAGTTGGCCTTCTTTCCAAATTTTTTCTTCCTCTCTCTCCCTCTCTCTTTTGTTTTTGGTGCAAGTGCCCCAGTTAGGAAAACCGCGTACATCCCACTCAGTCAGAGGTTCGAGCTCCTGCTCCCTCCCACAGGGTATGTACCAATATGCACGGAGCACATTTTCACAGATGCCATCAGAGAACAAGCATATGAATTACCAGGCAGCCTGCCATCTTTGAGTTCAGACAGAATGCCATTAATACCAGATGAAGAGCCCAAACAACAGCAGCACAACAACATGAAAGCCCAAAACAACTGGGACCAGGTAAAGGTTTCATCATTTTATATATTAATGTCTTGATTAACAAAGACTCCCAACTCAACTCTCTCTCACACACATATTCTCTCGTTCTCACGCTCCCTTTCCCCCAAAAGTTGTGACACCATTGAAACTACCGGCACACTTGAGGGACTCCGTGAAAAAGGATCCTGTCAGCAAATCACGTTACGATTAATAAAATATCTGCCACTGTTGACCATGACTTATTCAAGAGCTATTATAAATTCATGCCTACAATTAAAGAAAACACAATCGTTTTAAAATTTATGGGCAATAAATATTAGGATTACCCAATTAAGTCACAATTAATACTAAGCAGGCTGATTAGCTGCAAATGAACACTCCAATTAAAAGAAGCACGTACTAATGGAATGAAAGGAGGAATTATACTGCCCATAGCATCGGGGCGCATGAAACGTGATGAGAATATGAGCTAGAACTGTAAAGGAATAATATATGGTGTCTTTGTGAACATTTTAAAATGTCTTTTTTAGTCTTTGTGCATTTGTTGATTAGGACAGACTACTGCTGCTATGTTCCTTGTAAGAATAATGCACAGTTTATTAACATAAACCATTTCTGATGGTAAAATAAAGTGTGACAAACTTAAATCTAATTCTCCCTATGGGTGCATCAAAAAAAAAAAAAAAGCTAGAAATCAAATAAAGAAAGAACATATTAAAATCTAGGATTTTAAGGTTTTCATCTTAAAAGATGATATGAACATTATTTTTCCCCCTTTTCTTCTTCTTTCTTTCTATTTTTCTTTCTTTCTTTCTTTCTTTAAGATATATTTTTATTATTATTATTATCATCATTATGCAAGGATGCATTAAATTGACCAAAAGTTTCAGTAAAGACATTTAGGTCAAATAAACACTGTTCTTTTAAATATTTTACTTCTCAGAGAATCCTGAAAAACAATGATTACATAATGAAAATAATAAGAAATGTTCAGTGAACATCAAATCAGCATATAAGAATGATTTCTGAAGGATCATGTGACACTAAAGACTGGAGTAATGGCTGCTGAAAATTCAGCTTTACGTCACAGGAATAATTACATTTTAAATAGCATATGAAAATAGAAAACAGTTATTTGAAATTGCAATAATATATGACAATATTACTGTTTTTACATAACTTTTTGATCAAATAAATGTAGTCTTGGTGCACATAAGAGACTTCTTTCAAAAACATTAAAAAAATCTTATACAGAGTAGAATTATTTTGAACAGTAGTGTGTGTGTGTGTGTGTGTGTGTGTGCATGATTTTGTGACATATCAGGACACAACTCTGTATAATGTCATGGGTATGACACAGGTATTACAAGGAGAGGGTGACTTATGAGGACATAACTCATGTCCCCATTTTTCAAAACGCTTATAAATCATACAGAATGAGTTTTTTTTTTTGGAGAAAGTAAAAATGCACAAAGTTTCCTGTGAGGGTTAGGGTTAGGTGTAGGGTTGGTGTAGGGCCATAGAATATACAGTTTGTACAGTATAAAAACCATTACGCCTATGGGATGTCCCCACTTTTCACAAAAACAAACATGAGTGAGTGTGTTTGTTTGTGTGTGTGTGTGTGTGTGCATGCATGTGTGCGTGTACATGATTAAAAATGTATATCTTGACTTAAAAAAAGGTTTAATAAATCAAAATGTAATGAAACATACATTAAAGCACTGCCGTCTGACAACATTTGTTTTGACAGGTAACAATGCACAAAATCTATCAGATGATTACATTAACACATATTTGATTTAATTAACATATTATATATATTTAGATATGAAGCCAACAAACCAATTAGTGCTTAGTAAATAAATTCCTATGATTGGGGCAGCCTAGATGTTGTGAGATATGTTCAATCAATGGGCATCAATGCAGAATGATGATTAACCTCCAGGTCTTAACACAATTTGATAAAGCAGCTGTAATGAGGAGGCTTTGGGACTCCTATATAAAACATCACCATTTCCCAGTGTGTTTTAATTATTTTCTGCTGTTTTATCAGAAACAAATATAGTTGCTGTATCAGCTTATTTAGGTGCCTGCTTGCAGTACTGAGAGCAGCCTTCCTGCACTTAGACCCTTTATTGATAATGGCCCATTTTACTAGACATAGACTTACAGGTTGCATAATGGACAGTGATGTAGTCAGCCGGGAACTTTATATGAGTTTGTTGTTCCAATCGACCTTCTTGAAGTCACGATGCCAGGGCACATAATGAAAAAGAATCCAAAATAGCTTCTATTTATGTATGGCTATGGTAAAGCAGACTTGAACCAAAGGCTTATGTGAGCTTTTATGTTAACATAAGCAATCACATTTTCCCCTGAGTCTGACCACCCACATTGTGATATTTCGGGCTTAGAAAGTTCAAGGGGATATTTGGCTCTCGATCCATCCGCCGTCCTGCACAACCCCTCCTGTATAGCTGTCAGTATCACATCTAAAGGAAAGGACTGGTGCTGTAGGTGAGTTTGTCAGATGCAAATATCGCTGCTGATCATTTGGGAGAAGGTTACGAGACGGTGGCAGGAGTTCTGTCAGGACGAGAGAAAGAAAACGACAAAGATCCAGGGAGAGACAGAAGGCAAACCTCAGGAGAGGATTTGTAATTCCTCCTGATGCTTCCCGAGCTTTCGGTGGAGTGTAGACAGTCAGGAAGGCTGTGCCTCACTGAGTGCTGGTGTTTCCTTTGGGGGACCCCTCCCGGGCGAGGGGGGAGGTGGAGAATTGCAATCCCACCCCGTCAAAGTGCTCTCTCTTAAACACTCACATACACACACGTACACACACACACACACACATACAGAAACTCTCCACAGGAGAAGCTAGAGACAGAATGCGCAGCCCCTTCACAGCAGCTTTGGTGCGTCGTGGCGTCCAAAAGGGATCCTGCAACACTTTGATAGTTGGTTAATTACTCATATGATACCACACAGATGTCTGGGGGGCTCTAGCCGAAAATTCGTCTCACTAACTCACTGACTGACTGACGGGATCCTGGGGAAGGCAGACATTTAAGGAGCGGTAGGTGAAAAATCAGGAGGCATTTATAATTCATTAGTGTAGCAGTTTACGTGCCGTTAAGGATCCCTTTAGCGTCTAGCTGATGCTAAACTGAGATGCTACTTGAAGGGCTGTCTACTAAATAGTTCCTTGTGTACCAGGTGGTGGCAGGGACTTTGAACAGGAAACATATCTCGGCTCAGAAGTGTTCCTTTGCTGTCAAGATAATGAAAGGGGGTCTCAAATTATTCCAAACAAGATGAGGGTTGATTAACTTTTCTCACTTGTGATTCTCGCGTATGAATAGGCTAAGCTTGCTATGGAATTTATTTGTTAATAACATATATATATATATATATATATATATATATATATATATATATATATATTTAGACAATTTAATGCTATTCTCAGAAACTCAGATTAAATTGATCAAATGTCAAAATTTGAAGCTCGGAGATAAAGGAAAATTTGGTAACACTATACAATAAAGTCCCATTGGTTAATGTCTGTTAACTAGTACATTTGTTACAGTATTTATTTATCTTTGTTAACATTAAACTGTTCATTGGTAGTTTATGTTAGCTTAGGCCCATTAAAAATACTAGCAGATACAACTTTTGATTTTAGTAATGTAGTAAATGTTGACATTAACATGAACTAATATTAATACATGCTTTATACGTTTTTTTTTTTTTTCATTGTTAGTTCATGTCGATTAATGCTAACAAGCATTACTGTTACCAAAAGAAATATCTGAATGATATAAAACCATGTAATTGTTATTAAGCAGTGGTCTTTGAATTTAATTATCCTAGAAAACTGCATATTGTGAAATTCATATTGTGACTTCGTTATTACGTTTGGGGAAACTGCCCTTATGAATGCCAAAATGCAAACCAACGCGGGAATGTGTGTTGAGGAAACAAACGGATGAAAGCTGTGCAACGGGCGCATTTTAAAAATTACAAAAACAAAAACCAAAACAAAACCCTTGATTCTGTGCCACTAACACCATGCCAGCACTGATGGGTACATGCCGGGAACGAGAGGAAAGGCAACGTCTCGTCCCTCTAGCGTGACAGTAACTCATACTGGCACTTTCCATCTGTGCTCCTCCACTAAATCCCTTTTGAAGTTGTCTTGAAGTTTTGCAGATCTAGTGTTATGCATTTAAGCAATTCTCTTTGATTTAGTTTTATTCTGAGGCCTGTGTCGTATGTCTTTTTATTTTGTGTGCCTGAGCTGCGACAAACTGAACTCCGATTTGCTTAACGACATGATGTGGTTTGATGTCCGTCCTGTTGTTTGTTATCCCACAGCTGTGCCAAACAGCCGTAATCAGGCTCTTATCACCTCATCTGGAAATCAAAGAGTGAACTGTGTTCTGCAATGGGCATTACGACACTACAATTGCTCTTGCTAATGGCCGTCCTGGCCACTGTTGGAATATGTCACATTAACGGAACAGAGGAAGTCCTTCAAAACTTTACTACCTCCAAAATCAATGTGCATCCCACCACCAGTAAAGCCCTGCTGGATAACAATACCAGAGTAAAGGGGCCTCCTTCCTGTAAGGAATCCACTTCCATCAAGCTCTATTTTAAGTATGTTAACACAATTATTTCCTGTCTCGTGTTTGTGGTGGGAATGGTGGGTAACACCACCTTGCTGAGGATTATTTACCAAAACAAGTGTATGAGGAATGGACCCAACGCCCTCATCGCCAGCCTGGCTCTTGGAGACCTCATCTACATCACCATAGACATCCCTATCAATGTCTACAAGGTAGGCGCAGATCTGGTTCTTCATTGTTTTCAACTGGTAGGAAGCATGACATCATTTTGCTCTCAAAGGGTACTTTTCATAAAACAGGCAAGCCTAGAGAGTACAAAACAAAAGAGACAGCTTGAGCACAGGAAGGGAGAATGAGCTGGCAGAGGAAGTTGGGAGGGGGCTTAGATGCAGAGGGCAGGGCGTCCGATTATATACGGTCATCCAGAGTTTATCTCTAGGGCCGTCCTATTACGGTTACTGAGGTTTTTGTGATGAGTGCAGGACGGATATGGCCTGATAAAATAAACAGGGGATTGAAGGGCCGTCATCCAAACGAACAGCTCTGTTCTGACTAGTGCTTCATCACTAGCCAACGTCTCTTGTCTAATTCTCGGATCATCAGTGAACATAGTACTTGACAGTGAACAGAGGCCTGTGTTAGCAGATGGATCAGTGATGTAATGTTCTCTTCATTTATTAAAAACAGATGAAATATGAAACTCAGATATACAATGATATCAATACACTTCTTCAATAAAGAGCATATTTTGAACCTCGGTGTTAAAAATATGCTAAAAAAAAAAAATGTCTAGGTCATACACCACTCCTGATATCATAATGAAGAAACAAGACAACCGAAAAAAATAAACAAAATAAAATAAAATCAATAATTTTGGCATCATCATCATCATCTTGTATTATTATTTCTTATGGGATAAAAGAAAGAATATTTCATGCTTCTTTGCTTAGTAAAAAGTAATGTGGTCCAATCTAAAAAAAAATAAAACAAACAAACATAAAATAGGAAAATATTTCATAGACGACTCCTGCATATAAGGTATAATTATCCAAAAATTCAAGATAATTGTACTTTTTATGACAATAACTACAGTTCATGTTGTACAATGTCATGTAGAGTGAAACCCCCCCCCCAAAAAAAAGAATAATTCAAGATAAATAGTTGGATATGTACTCAAGATGTACAAAATATGATTTATTGTTGTTGAAGATACTTTTTACTTGATGGATATACCACATGACATTTTTGGGAGTCTTACTGAAACATTTCTTGAACAATGTTGAAAAAGTTTTTTCTTTTTTCCAAGCATGGATACAAAGAGTGCATTTCTAAAAACTTGCCAATGTTTTAAACTACATTTTTCTCTGTCTTCTTTGTCTTTCACTCTTTTATCACTGACTCATGCCACATTTCCTATCTGTAGTCGGTCTTCGCAATTTTATAAAGATAAAATGCTCTCTGAATTGAGTTTCCTTTTCCAATTTTCAGCATTCATAAAGCATGCTATTATATTGTACGAAATTCATTTTGAGAGACTTTTGGGATACTGGGTGGAGATGTCAGATGAACATACTCTTAAGAGTTTTGTGATCAGAGATCTCGTGTTCTGCTCTATCAGGATGAAAGATATCAAGTGAAAGCCCATATGAAAAAAACATCAATGTTTTAAAATGGAAGTGCGATATTTAGCATCTCTTGTTTTTGTGACGCACAGACTTGTTCTGTATGCACTTCAGATCACTGACTTCCAACATACATCAAATACACATACACACACACTTCTCCAGCTGTGCCACTGATTAAACTCAGCACTCCTCATACAAACAGGGCCAGGATACACCCGTGAGGAGTTTCCTTTCTAAACCTGAGCATAATCCACATACTTTTCCTGCTTAACAAAAGCCAAGGTCCTCTCAGAGAACCTTGTCAAGGCCACTTGAACGAGGAGACACTGCAGAAGAAAAAAACAAAACACTTATGATGACGCAAATGTCATTGCAAAAAAAGATGTGTTTTTGTTTTCAACACTACTGGAGTCTTGCTAGATCTAGACGAGCTAATGTATACGATGACCAAGCAACCATTGAAACGACTCTGAAGCCATTTCATCAAGACAAGATGTGTGCCCTTAAGTCCAAAAATGGGAACAGAGAATCCAATAATAAAGAAAAAAAAAATCTGTTCTTTATTTAATTTATTTTTTTATAAATAAATACCCGGACATAAGCACTTTAAAGAAGTATAACATGTTGTTCAATTCATCCACATTTAATTTATCTTAATGCATTGTATTCTACTATAGTGGATGATTAGCTTGTGGGTCATAGGGCTGAGGAATCATATCCATGAACGATTCTATTTTTCTTGCAGCTACTTTTCACAAAATGGCCATTTGAAGAGAGCTTTTTTGGACTCTTCCTGTGTAAACTGGTGCCTTTCCTTCAGAAAGCGTCTGTTGGAATTACAGTACTCAACCTGTGTGCTCTGAGTGTGGACAGGTAAATCACAACTTCACTATTTTGATGTTAAAGTGTACATTATATAATAAAAAAAATTGTTAACATATAATTATATCCATAATCAAAAAATTAAATAAAATAATAAAGCATAGGTCTGAATCAGGTGTGTTTGATCAGTGAGACATTGGAAATGTTGAGGAACTCTAGGAATAGGTTGAAAACAAAATGTTGATATACTGACCGCTTTTATAGTGTTCTGCTATTCTAAAGCTGATTTCCAAAACTTTTTGCCTTTTCTAATTCATCATCGATAAGGTTTTTTCTTCAGATGGAGTTTTCCAAATACTCAAGTTTTCTAAAATAACATAAAGCTTGTAAACCCTTTTGCCCACAAAACCTTCTCTAATTTGACCTTTGAACTTTGGGTCACAATGAGGTTCAGGTTCAGATTTCACTGTTGAGGTCAGACATAGACAAAGGTCAGAAGCTAGGACACATTTGAATCTTTCACTCCTCTACATACCAAGCTATTTGGAATGAGTCATTAAAAAAAATATTTGTATCAGTAATAACTAAATACAACGTAATGTGGAATCCATCAGCGATCACATTCATTTTTATTAAACATTTTATTAACAAAATGCATAGAGGTCATTTGTCAAGTCACTAAAATCGTTTCCTTTATATTTATTAACCATTGTTTATTTAGTAAAATACATTTTATTGTCATCATGCACTATGAATCCAAATCGGAGCCACAAATGTCTAGAATGATAACATCTCCACTAAGTTAAATATAAATGTACAATTGTTGTTAAACAGGAATACCCAAATGGGTCATTATATTTCATTATATTTCAGTATATATTTCATTAATACATTTTCTCTCATGGGTTTTTCAACAAACAAACAGGCAAACATGACCATGAGCATAGGGAAACTAGTGACTTCACCAAACAAACAGCTGATGTCTATCTGTGAGCATTTAAGTAAAATTCAAATTAAAAGGTAAAGCAGACTTTTCATTAATCTTAGATCAACCTTTAAGCTTATTGTAGCTATAAACCAGTATCTGAATGTTGCCACAGCTGCACAAGTGATATTTTTACAAAAAGCTTTCCCACACAATAGGAATCTGATCAGTCAAGCTTTGCTTTTGCAGATGTTGACATAAAAAAATAAAAAATAAAAAAAAACAGATGGTGTTGAAGACTCCACATCCTACACACTTTTCTGGGGTCATTCACAGAAATGTTTAGTGCACATGAAGTGGAGCTTCAATGATATGTCTCTGTTTTTGAAATGTTGAAACAGGTAAGCAGTCGTCTGAGAGTTTTGTTAATGGTTGTACCTTTTGTGGCTCAGGTACAGGGCTGTAGCATCCTGGAGCAGAGTGCAGGGGGTCGGCATTCCCCTCTTTACTGCCATTGAGATCTTCTCCATCTGGGTCATGTCCATCATCTTGGCTGTGCCAGAGGCAATGGGCTTCAACATGGTCACCTTTACCTACAATAACCAAACCTACCGCACTTGCATGCTCAAGCCTGAAACTGGCTTCACGGAGGTACGCTTTAACCGGATGGATGTCATGCAGACGTCTTTTCCGCTCATTCGCATAAACACTCAAACACTTAGTAACAAACAGTGCATCCTGTCCAGTTGACCCAGAGCAGGATGCTATGCTCTATTTCTGTGATCTTTTACTAACTTTGATCTTGGGAACAACATTTTGAGTAAATAACAGACAATACAGGGGATAAGAGTAAACCCTTTGAGTTTCCTTCAGTTGCCCCGAGCAGGCGATATCTGGAGATCTCTTTCCATTTGTTTCAGGCCAATTCATAGCAGACCATGAGTGCAATTACCAGCTGATGTATCTCTCACAAGCAGAGCCATATGTGTAGATACAGAGTTCATTCTTTCATATGAACCCTGCCATTAATCACAGAAACAAAAGACAATTCTAATGAGCCTCAACACAGCACAATTCAATTATAAAAATGTAATTAACATTGTGGTGAGTTCACTTTGTGCACCTTTTTTTATGTGTAACAGTTATTCTATGGACTCGGGGATCACGTAAGGTCAGCAAATAATTATCACAAATTAAAACCAGCAGGGCTATCAGGACGCAACACAAAAAGATTTTCCAAAAAAAAAAAAAAAAAAAAAAAAAAACTCCTAAAAGGACTTTCCGCTACTCTTTATGGACGAGTTAGCTAAAATATGCCTTAGTTCAGGAGTTTGTGGTCAGTAATTCAGCTAAAATCCTTACTGACTGCAAAATTTCAAAAAGTAGTATTAAACATAGCTAGAATTTAATATGTTTATTGCTATCATCTCTTTATTTTTCTTACCAGTCCATTGCTGCTCTGGCTTCTAAACATCCATTAAAGGTCTAAGCTCAATGCTGAGATCTTTCACTCAGGCAAATAAACTATTTTAAACTAAATTGGTATATAAAAAAAGATGGTGTTATCATATAAAAAGGATTTTAAAAAATCTTATGACAACCCTTAAATGACCTTATTTCATGACATATTAACAGTGTTTGTTTACTGTATACATAATGGATAGTGTATATGTGTTTTATCTTCTCTCAGTTCTATGTACATTTGAAAGACTGGTGGTTATTTGGCTTTTACTTCTGTGTGCCACTGGCCTGCACAGCTATTTTCTACACCCTCATGACATGTGAAATGCTCAACCGCAGAAAAGGAAGCCTGCGGATAGCCCTCAGTGAACACCTTAAACAGGTAATAAGTCCTTTTTTCTACTTCCAAGTCTGTATGATAAAAACATACTAATAATTACTGAGCAGTAACAGTTTTCGCATTTAGTTTATGTTCTGTGTGCTACTGTCTTTATGAACCCAGATTATATCATAATATTCTTTTTTTAACCTGTCCTGTATGCACTATTGTGAGTAAAGCCTTTAAAAGCTGTAGAGGAGCTTCAATATGAGAGTATATTATATGACACTGAACAGACTTCTTTTCTAATGGCTTGTTTATGCTCTGCAGCGGCGTGAAGTGGCTAAAGCAGTCTTCTGTTTAGTGCTGATCTTTGCTCTTTGCTGGTTCCCTCTTCATCTGAGTAGACTGTTGAAGAAAATGGTTTATGTTCCAAATGATGAAAGACGTTGCGAATTACTCAAGTGAGTGGGACCATTGCCAATGTTGACTCTTGACCGTGGACTGATTTATTTTGTACCTTACATGCTTGTGCATAAAGGTTTTTTTTTTCTTCTGATGTAAAAGTTATAGTTTGTAGTCTAAAGTGTTTACACAGCTGTGCTCATAAGTTTACATACCCCTTGGAGACATTGTAGCATTTGAGAAGATTTGATATAATATATAAATATGTTTTTTTAGGTTTGTATGGTCATCTTAGTTAAAAAAAAAAAAAAAAAAAAACGACAAAGAAAAAACTAGATATTGTAGATTATGCAAAGCATATGTAAACTCAGGAGCAGAACTGGAAATGCAAACAAAACTAAACGAGTGTCCAAACTTTCAGCTTCCTGTTGATCATGGATTATTTTGGCATCAACTTGGCCACTGTGAACTCTTGCATCAACCCCATCATCCTCTACTTTGTGAGCAAGAAGTTCAAGAATTGCTTTAAGGTGAGTTTAAAACTGCTTGCTCCCTACATTTACCTGCCACTGCCAACAGATTCACGCAGAACGATTGTTTCTGAATGCATTTCCTTCGCAAAGTCTGAAAATGGCCACAACAAAACAATCCATCAGCAAATTATGCTTGATTTGCAGAGACAGCTGTTTAGGGTACTGTGAGTCATTCTCAGAGAAAGATAAGTCATGCCCAGCCCTTACTGAGCACAGTTTACCGACAATGATATCAAACCCTAAGTGGGCTGCTTCTGAATAATGATGATCCCAAAGATACAGTGCAGCTGAAGTGTTTGCGAGACAAAGCAAAACAACAACAACTCAGAGTTCATGGGCCTAAATACAAGCAAACTGAAGATTTGTGCAAGAGATGGTGTGGGTCCAAGAGAAATATTCAAAGTTGATTTACTATGGGCCAAACTTAGTGCTGCGGATAAGCAATACAGATTCATTTAAACTCATTCGCCTCTTATACAAAACAATGTGTAGCCTACAGCTTAAAATCTAAACCAGACTTAATAGAAAAATGTCCCTGTAGCAACATTTCTGTAAAATAAAATTAAAGTAGATTGCTCTACATGCATGTTTTATGCTTCTTTCAAATGGAAATGCCCAATGAGTGGCACTAGACAGCATATGTGCAAGTCAGTCTCTGAAACTGATGAATGTAAATCTATCAGCGTTTTATTCTGTTGGCTCTTCTAAGCATCACAGCAGGTTGAAAATTTAATGTCCAGTGAGTGGTGTTAAAAGATTAATGCTTTATCGTGTTTGAAAATAACATACCACCTACCCTAAACCTAACAGTGTTAACAAAAGCAAACAGATAAAAAAAAAAACAAAAAAAAACATCTGTGTTAACCGTGCCATTTTAGCTTACTTCTTTAATTCTTTAAGCTGTTTTATCTGGTGTTGTGCCTTTTATTTTACTTCTGAATTGCAAATGCAATGCTTTACCAGGTGAGCTCACGAGTAAGCTTACCATGTTAAAAAAGCCATACATATGGAGCTTTAATACATCTAAATGTATCGGTTTACAAATCATGCTCAATGGTAAAAGTGTTTTGGGTCATAAAATAACATTGTAAAAGAAACCACACACACAGTAAGTAGTTATTCACTGATAATCTGCAAATGTAATCATAATGGAAATTGTGCTTTATTGTCTTTAGTGTTCATTTCAGCTAGAAAGTGCAGTTGAATTGTATGCATTTTTTTTTAGTTTTTCAAAAATCGAGGTATGTTTTCCAAATGAGCCTATGTTGGTACAATCAAATGATTTTTCTTTGTTCTTTATCATTTTTTCAGTCCTGCTTGTGCTGCTGGTGTTACACCAGAAACCAGGTGTCCAGCTCAGGCCCAATGAACGGCACTAGCATTCAGTGCAAAAACCATGAGCCCGGCAACCTCAATACCGACAGAAGCCTTCGTAAATACAGTGACTGAGAGGTGAAGGACTCACTGCACTCAGCCTACATGCTTAAAACACATTATAAAAGCAGACATCACCCAGCGTCAAACTTTGAGGTGGAAAACATTGTAACCATTCATATGAAACTAAAGTTCCTCGGAGCAGTATCAGGCCGTTTTTATAAATAGCTTCAGACCAGACAATGGACCTGGTATATTTAAAGTCTCACGTAGACCTACAGCAGCTGTTCCCTGACTTTCAGAGGGTTGTTTTGCTGTGTGAGAAGTGGTGGGAGTGAAGACCAACAGCAACAGGATGCAGCTGAACCTAACAGCTACAAATTAACCCTCATCAGGAGCTTGACATGTGTTCCTTATATAAATGGGACACTATGAACATGCTCCGGATCATCATTGTCCGACATGAAAGGAAGTTAGAGAAAGGAAGAGTGAAGTGGTGAGGGTCAATCTGTGTTTTCTGTGTTCCTTCCTATAAGCTTTGCCAAAGAAACTCTCAGCATGCCGCTATCCTTCAAATTCAGTGTCCGGTTGTTATTGTTAGCACACTGAATGCAGTTATGGAAGTTTAAGCAAGGAACTCTTTGTCTTTGTTAAGCTGTTAAGTGAAACATACTGTGCGCTGGACGTCACTTCTGTTCATGTGGGTTAGGAAGATAATGGAGATATGCCTTTGTGTTTGAATGCCAAATTAAGTTTATTGCGTATGTGCTTGTTTAAGGTGAAAATGTAAGTTTAGAATTAAATCACAAATCGTGGACATAATAGAGCAAATGTGAAATTAACAAGCTGGATGCAGTTCCATCAATAAAGAGGCAAATAAAACTTGCTGGGATTTAAGAGTAATTTCTAGGAAGGCATCCAGTTGCAACAAATGCTGTGTTAAAGAAGAAGAAAAAATGGGCATAAGGGAACCGGAAAACGGACCTTTCTGTAATCAAAACAAAAATACCAAAGAGATACAAATATGTCTTTGCTTTTTTTTGACACTGTGAATTGTCTCTGAACATAACTCATACGTGCTATTAACCTTGCGCACATTAATATTATTAATATTTAATGGCCTCAGTATTTGTATATCATGTGTATTTTAAGTTGAAATAGTTCTTTTTTTTGCAAAAACCTACACTACTGCTCAAAAGTTTGGTGTCGGTAAGATTTAAAATTTTATATAACTTTATTATCATTATTATTTATGAATACTTTTCTTCTGGAAATAAAGATGTATTAAACTGGTCTAAACAAACTGTCAAGATTACTGTCTCAAATAAATGTTGAACTTTTCAAAAAATTATTTTTAAATTGTAAAACTATTTCACAAACTTAATGTTCTTTACTGTATTTTTCAATCAGATAAATGCAGCTTTTCCCTAAACAAACTACTAAAAAATCTTACCATACCCACATTTTTGAATAGTAGTGTATATGAAATAAAAAAATCCATTTTCTTCTTGATGTAATTTGAAACTAATGTGAATGACATTATACACATTCTGACAGAGACCTGCATGGGTCTTGTTAATTTGGGGTGTTGATGAATATGTATATATAAACAAGGTAATTGTTGTAGTGGAATTTGATGTCACAGATTATCCTTAAGAGAGGAATGTTGCACATGTATTTTATTAATATAATCCATACATACGAATTATAACACATACATAAGAAATTAAACTTATTGTAGCACTATGACAATCAAACAGCTCTGTTTACTCTATTTGCTTTGCAGTACAATGAATAAACTTATGGATTATTTTACATATCATGAATGACTGGATAAAATAACACACTTCTTCTCATAGATTGTTATAGCATCATATTCAATTTGTAGATGAGCTGCTAGTTATTTGGACCAGATTATTGATTCTACCACTTAAGGCAATGTTATCTTATCTCGAAGTGTAATGAGGTTTCATTGTTAAAAGAAGAGAGGTGCCTTGTAACCGCTGTCTGTTTTTGGCCTGGGAAGAAGCTCCAGTGTGGGAGTGATTTGTGATGTACTTTCACCCACCAGGGAACACGGCCCCTCTGGGTCATCTGTGTCGACCCAGAGGATGTGAACAGAATATTAGATTTAAACCATCATCTGTCCGCAATGTCAGTTTAGCAAGTGTTTATTTGGACAAAAGTACTCTATCAGTCTGATATTGGTTTAAACAAATAAATGTTTTTTTTTTTTTTTTTTTTTTTTTTTTGCTTGTGTTTTTTTCTAAGTAAATAAAGAATTCTGTATAATGGAGATGATGCATATTTATAAGCACAATAGGCAAATTGTTGGTCTGGTCTCAAACATGATTCTTCTGAAAATAACATTTGTTTACTGCAGAGTTATACGCATTTCTGTATTTATACTTCAGTAATTTCTCATTATTTCAATTAATTTCTATTATTAATGCAAATGATGTTTTTTTGTGATATAAAATCACTGCAAAACAATGTTCTAAGCTGAATATAAGCCTATATATAAACCTACATAAATGTGAAAATATATGACTTCGAGGTTTGAGATATTCTTTCTCGTGCTTATTAAGTTGCCTTCAGGGGAATAAGGAATTGTTTTAGGTCAGAGGAATTCGGTGGGAACCAAGGAAGCAAGAAGCAAGGAAGAAGCAAATGAAGCTCAAATAAAAGCTGGTGCAAAATACAATAACTCGATCGTTTGCAAAAAAAATCAAACATCACTTTGCTGCTGTATTTAACTCATTTTGAAGGATATTACTGCATTATATAAAAACACAATAGAATAATATACTTTATCCTGCTGTCAATTAAGGTCTCTCAACAAAGCACATATGTTCAGAGGAAAAACATTATATTGAAGCTCTCCAAGGCCAGACTATCCCCATATCAGCACACATAGATAAGCTCTGGCTGTATACTTTTCATAAGACTGTGCTCTGCCATGGATTATATTAATAACACATTTCTGATATCGCATACCACCACTGATACTGTACTTAAAAAGGCAAAAAATCAGCGTATTTGGATCAGATGAATTGGTCTTATCCTGTAAGCGTGCAGTGCAGTCACCTCTATTTATGAGCATGAGGTAACCTTTTATAATGTAAGAGATTTCAAAACCATCCAGAAATGTATGCAGGAAAGTGGTAAGAGTGCTATACAGTATGTATTATTGTGTGTTCATATATTAGCATATATGGTTATTAGATTTAATTAACTGCTAAAGAGTATTGGATAGACTGATATTTGTGCACCGTTTCAGTCGTAAATCCTTGGTCAGATGTTTGACAAATGTTTAACAGACATATATTTTCAGTTTTTCTGTCCGGAGGGTATCCATCTGGAATGAAACCAATTAATGAAGATCAAGATCCACACATATACAAAGACGTAAAGCCATGAACCGCACTCCAGTAACTCTCTTCACTTAGCCCAACATGTACTGACGTCTAAATTAAAACCAAATCAACACAGAAGCAGAACTCTCACACTGGGAATCACATGAGATGTTAACTATGGACGTCACTCAGAGTTTAAACTTTAAATGTGTATCCAGTTTTCTCAAACACACCGGCTGTTTGTCTTCCCTGCCCCGACATGGCAGAGTCCCGCATGCCATTTTGCGGTGATATCCCTCCAAGTCATCCAACAAGGCGCTCACACGAGTGTGGTGAGAACAATTACTAATTTATAAAAGCCAAAAGGATCGATTCAATATTCATGGACAATCTGTCCCATCACAATGAGCCATTTCTGTAACTGGGGGGCAGTATGATGACAGCGCAGCGACATAACGGAAAAGTTCTGCCTCCGTCCACAAATAATGCATTGACTTTATTGATGTGCTGCTGCAGTTTGTTCCTTTCTTGAGAAAACAAATAAGTAAATAAAGAGTATTGCGTTTTACAGGTCAAGCTCCTGTCTCTGCTTTCGTCATGGAAAGTTCAAGCTATAGCTGAGTTTTCATGTAAAAAAAAAAAAACATTAAACTTGTCTTCCACATTCATGGTTAATTGAAACTCTTATGCCTTCTGCGGGACAGTTTGATCTGAAGGGGTTTGAGCTATGTCAGGCCTCCCTAATAATAACATCCCTAAATTTCATCTATTCTTTATAGCACACACAAGTTTATTTACAATTTTGATTTTAACCATTTAATTATTATATTTTAAAAGAATTGTTTAGTCCTCTGAGAAAACAACATCATCTAGGGTTCTGTGCAGTTTTACTCTTCTTTACGGGATTCAAACACAGTGTACTTTTGAACTAGTTAGTTTACCACGGAAAATAAATAAATAAATACAAATTTCCTCACACGCCTCATGCAGGAATCTTAATTAGTAACAGTAATTTGACGACTATCCAGTTGGTAAACTAGCGCATTCTTCCTAAAAAGAGAAAAAAAATAAAATAAAAAAAAAAACAGGAAAAGAAAACTTAAAGGCTTACAGACTTTGCTGGATTTTGTAACACTTTATAATATAGTACAGGAGAATGACTCAATGTGCTCTGCACATTTTGTATGTTTCTCTTATGGCTTCAGACGTTTGTTCTATTCAAA
>NC_068371.1:39142852-39181726 GCF_023724105.1 Carassius gibelio
ATTGCAGCAATGCATTCTGGGAGCCATGAACATTTTTTTTTATGCTGGCATGAAACATGTCACCATTGTTGTGTTTAGTACGCCAAATGTTGATGTCTGTGAGTGTATAAATAATCTAAAACATGTTTTTAACAAAAAGTTAGCAAAAACAATATTTATTCACTGTTAAACATCAGTGTATGAACCACAACAGTGTTTCAAATTATTTATCTTATCTCAGTTGGGTCATTTAAACTATTTTAGTGCAGTCAGTTGGTTGTTATTAAAACAGACTTGTTGATCTGCTTTATATATGCAGTAATTTTTTCTGAAAACAACTGCATCAAAAATATTGCAGCAAAAGTTGAGGATCAAGAGCACAACTGAAGCAAACCCTGATCTCTATGATGGTGATATCAAAATAACATTTCAATTAAGACATCAACATCTTAACCAACATCAACATTCTCAATAAGAACTTCTGTAGATGCATGACAGAAATAAAATCATTCTGGTTAGTATTACTACAAGTGAAGCTGGTAATGCTGTTTGTGGAGTTGTTTATTCAGATCTTGAGAGATTTAAAGTCTTATATCTTCAGTTCACCTAAGACTGTGGCTGAAGAAAGTTGTAGTTTGTGTAATTATTTCTCTTTCTTTCTTGCTTGATCACAGCAGCTGTTTGAATGACTGAGAGAATGTTGCAGGAACATTTTACTAACTTTAAAATAACATTATACTAATATGGAGACTGGACCTTTTTATGTTCTTGGAATGTTACAAATCAACGTTCCTGGAATGTTGAATTTATAAATCAAAATTAAGTTGAAAGAATGTTTGAGAAACATCATACCTTTTAAAAAGTGTCTTTTAACGTTAAGAAAACTGGACTTTATGTTAGAAAGAATATGAAAGTACCAGTTTTAATGCTATCCCACAATGCTTTGTGGTGTCTGTAAAATAATGCTTCTACAGTGTAGTTACAATAATATTACAGGACTGTCCATCAATTTCCCATCATGCATTTGCATTTACAATAAAAACCATGAATACAGTGTATTGTTGTAAAATATATTGTAAAATTACATCAATTGCTAACAGTGTAGTTATTACATACACTGTTAGCAATTGATGTAATTTTACAATATATTTTACAACAATACTGTCACGGATTGCAAGAGGCGAAGACTCAAGTGCAGGCAGATGGGAAGACTTTATTTACACATCACCAAAAATAAACAAAAACACAACTGAAACCACCCCGAAGGGGGGAAAAACCAAAAGTTACAAGACATAGACTGAACACAGAGTAGACAGGTATCAAAGGCATTAACTGGTACCTATGTGAGACAAACAAGCCCAGAACAGAAAACACAGGAAGCTTATAAAGAAGAGGCAATCAGGTAAGCAGCTGGGACAAATGACTCGAAATGAGGTAACAAGAGAACAGGTGAGTGGAATTTAGGGGAATGGAGTCAAGAAGAAAGGGAGAAACACAGGTGGAGCAACTAAAACAATGATGAGGTAACAAGATGGGCGGGGTTAGAAAATAGACAGGAGAGAGCACATGGCACCAAACAAACACAACACAAGCCATGTGCTCACAGAAAGACAAAGACAGAAGACTGTGACAGAACCCCTCCCTTAAGGAGTGGATTCCAGACACTCCAAAATAATAAATCATGGAGCGAGGCGGAACGGAGGTGGATCAGGGGGAGGGATGGAGGGCCAGATAAAATGGTAAAACAGAGACAAGAGGACCAGGTAGAATGGGGAAACAGAGACAAGAGACACAGACAAGAAACCCAGGAGGGAGGTGGACCGGCGGAGGATCAGGGGAAGGGACGGAGGGCCAGGTCCATAGGAAGAAACAGAAAGAAAGACACAGACCGCAGAACAAAAAATAAACACAAAAACACAAGTCCAAGAAGACCACCACATCCTTGTGGTCGAGGCCGGAGTCCCCCAGGGTGGAGCAGAAGAGCACCACAACTATGTGGTCAGGTCAGAAGCCCCCCAGGGCGGAGCAGAAGACCACCACGTCCCTGTGGTCGAGGCCGGAGTCCCCCAGGGTGGAACAGAAGACCACCACAACCGTGTGGTCGGAACAGGTGCCCCCCAGGGTGGTTCACAAGCCCACCACGTCCGTGTGGTCGAGATCGGAGTCCCCCAGGGCGGAGCAGAAGACCACCACATCCGTGTGGCCAGACCAACAGGAGGACACGTCTGGTTGGGCAAGTCTAAAACAAAGAATCTGAACAAGTTAAGAGTAGCCTCCGTGGCCACAACAGGATCCGTCGGGTGCTCATAGAGTTCGGCTGAGGCATGATGAGTCTCTGGAAGTTCCGCAGAGGCGAGGAGAGACTTGAGTAGTTCCACAGAGAAGTGACAAAACTCTGATAATCCCATGGTGCTTACACTGGATTCCATAAGATCGGTGCTGACTTGACTCTGCTCATGAAGATTACTGGTGACTTGCATTTGTTCATGAAGATCATTGGTGGCTTGCATTTGTTCATGAAGATCAATGGTGACTTGCCTTTGTTCATAAAGATCAATGGTGACTTGCCTTTGTTCATAAAGATCAATGGTGACTTGCCTTTGTTCATGAAGCTCACCGGTGACTTGACTCGGTCCTTGAAGCTCACCGGTGACTTGACTCGGTCCTTGAAGCTCACCGGTGACTTGACTCGGTCCTTGAAGCTCACCGGTGACTTGACTCGGTCCTTGAAGCTCACCGGTGACTTGACTTGACTCTGGAAGGTCCACGGGGACTAGCCCTGACTCTGGAAGGTCCACGGTTATTAGCCCTGACTCTGGAAGGTCCACGGTTATTAGCCCTGACTCTGGAAGGTCCACGGTGACTAGCCCTGACTCTGGAAGGTCCACGGTGACTAGCCCTGACTCTGGAGGGTCCATGAGCACCTGACTCGACTCTGGAGGGTCCATGAGCAGCTGACTCGACTCTGGAGGGTCCATGAGCAGCTGACTCGACTCTGGAGGGTCCATGAGCACCTGACTCGACTCTGGAAAGTCAACGGGCACCTGACTCGACTCTGGAAAGTCAACGGGCACCTGACTCGACTCTGGAAAGTCAACGGGCACCTGACTGGATTCAGGAGGATCAACTAGAATGTGACTCGACTCTGGAAGGTCAACAGGAACTAGCCCTGACTCTGGAAGGTCGACGGTGACTAACCCTGACTCTGGAAGGTCGACGGTGACTAACCCTGACTCCGGAGAATCCATGAGCACCTGACTCGACTTTGGAGGGTCAACCGGAACCTGGCTCAACTCTGAGCTTTCGGAGCGGTCACCGCCGCCTCGGGGGAATCGTGAGCAGCTATTGCATCCCTCGCGGACATCAGTGGAGGATCCTGCATGCTGTGTCTAAGCCCAACGTGCCCAGAGAATGACCCCAAGAAACTGGAAGTGGTCGGCATTACCTGAGGAGGTCCTGGAACAGCAGCCCATACTGGGAGGGGGGCACCCTCCAGCAGTTCCACCTCCTTTAAATCAATGATGTGGTCGACCATTTCCCCATCGCCGCTGAGTCTTCAAATGGCTTGTTTGTACTGTCACGGATTGCAAGAGGCGAAGACTCAAGTGCAGGCAGATGGGAAGACTTTATTTATACGTCACCAAAAATAAACAAAAACACAACTGAAACCACCCCGAAGGGGGGAAAAACCAAAAGTTACAAGACATAGACTGAACACAGAGTAGACAGGTATCAAAGGCATTAACTGGTACCTATGTGAGACAAACAAGCCCAGAACAGAAAACACAGGAAGCTTATAAAGAGGGGCAATCAGGTAAGCAGCTGGGACAAATGACTCGGAATGAGGTAACAAGAGAACAGGTGAGTGGAATTTAGGGGAATGGAGTCCAGAGGAAAGGGAGAAACACAGGTGGAGCAACTAAAACAATGATGAGGTAACAAGATGGGCGGGGTTAGAAAATAGACAGGAGAGAGCACATGGCACCAAACAAACACAACACAAGCCATGTGCTCACAGAAAGACAAAGACAGAAGACTGTGACAAATACACTGTATTCATGGTTTTTATTGTAAATTCAAATGCATGATGCACTGTAAACCCTAATGTTGCCTTGACTTAAAAAAATCAAGTAATGTTGACTAAACATTACTTAAAAAGGCAACTTATTGCAATTGCTTTTTTGAGTAAACTTATCAAACGGGGACTAAAGTCCACCCAACTTAAAATAACTTAATATCACAAGTTGTCACAACATAAATAATCATGTTAACCTAAAAATATCAGAACAAAATATTTTTTGCTTTCTGAACACAAGCTTTATTATCTATAAGCATACACAATTTTAAAGTGAAAAAAGTGAAAAGTGACATTCAGCCAAGTATGGTGACTTAGGAGTCAAACTCTCTACCACTAGGCCACGACATTATATAATTCAAATAGTCCTTTGGATCAGACGTTAAACCGAGGTCCTGACTCTCTGAGGTCATTAAAAACCCCAGGATGTCTTTCGAAGGGAATAGAGTTGTGACTTCGTCATCCTGGCTAAATTCACCCATTGGCCTCCAATCATCATGGCCTCCTAACAATCCCCATATCTGCTGATTGGCTTCATCACTCTGTCTCCTTTCCACCAGTAAGCTGGTGTGTGGTGGGCGTTCTGGCGCACTATGGCTGCCGTCGCATCATCCAGGTGGATGCTGCACACTGGTGGTGGATGAGAAGATACTCCCTGACTATGTAAGCGCTTTGAGTGCCTAGAAAAGCTCTATATAAATGTAATGAATTATTATTATTATTATAAAAGACCATAACACAGGTCAAATAACTGTTTTATTATTGAAAGTTCGTGTCCAAAGCAAAAGGACATACCAAGTCTTGTATATTAACTTCTTTACTAAAAGCATTTTACACTGAACTCAACACATGGTACATAATGCATGTTAAATAAATCTGGTGTTAATTATACCTTCACGGGCGTAATTTACTATGGGGACATAGGAAATTTTCAAAATCCGTTCGTGGAATTTTCAATCCCGTTGAGGAAATTTTCAAAATCCCGTTCGTGCCCCCCCCCCCACTCAAATTAGTTTGTAATTAATTTTTTAACCGCGCGCCGTTATCGTCACGGAGGAGCAGGACCGAGCAGAACAGACATCCTGCCTGTCTGTGTCGATGCGCGTGTCCGCGTACAGGCAGGGACGTCTCGTGCACACTCTAAATAGTGTAAGCGCACTGAAAGTTCTACTGAGCAGCCGGTATCGCAGTCAGTCATGAAACGCCAGCAACAGATGACTTTAATGTCTTCATGGATGAAAAAATAGAAAGGAGATGTGAGTTGGTTGATTAAGTAAATTAGCTCAGGTCAGGATAATCAAAATGTCTGTCTACTTATTTTTTTTTTACAGTGTATGGTCTACACCTTTTGATGAGCTAACGTTAACATACACTGTTGCTATAGGTAACTTCAGACCATTAGCTAGCTAACCTAAACATTTAATGTTGCCTAGAACATTCTGTGTCCGCTTTAAACAGCAGCGTTTTCTGTCAGCAATGTATTAGACTCTGGCTGCTGTTATAGGCTACTCAACTCATTATACTCAGATGCAGAAATAAAATGAGTCTTAATAATAAATGTTTTTCTAATCTTGAGCTATTGTTGTTCACTTACAATATTTGTTCATTTAAAATGGAAGTTAATTTGTAAAAATTGATTTACTTGTTCCAAGAAAAGGCTTTAATGTTGAGCTAGCCTGAGTTAGCCTATATTATATATAGTGTTACGGTCATGTGGTGAGCTTGAGTATAGTTTTACACATCAGCCCAGTCTAGTCTGTAAAGTTATTGATACGCAGTCAGGTTTTTTTTTTACACATTAATCTGAAAATGAATGTGGCACACACAGTTTTTAAAATGTACACCCAGAGACTCTTTTCTGGCTATGTGGACTCAATATGATCATAGTTGTTTTCATATCAGAGCACAGATGACGTGGAGCTGCTTCAGAACAGAGAGGGTGAGATAGGGAAAAACAGTAGCAGGACAACGTTACAGGTAGGTTATGTGCTGTATGAAAGGCCAGGTGATTTTGATTTGTTGGTGATAAAAGGGAAGAAGTGTACATAATAAATAGTGAATACAGTTTGAATATTATCAAATTAAATGTTCTTCTTGTAGGAGCCAAATTGCGTGTTGTTTGTTTAGAATATTTTTTTAACATGGTCACATCATCACATAGGTGTGGTTTAAAATTATTTACCTGCTCACTTGTGTGGTGGGAGAGAAACAGAATCAGGCCCTGATTTTTTTCTGTTGACTGTTATAATATAGTTTCAGTTGTGATGAAATTTTGTTTATGCCATGCTTTCATATCAGAGAACAGATGAGGTGAAGCTGCTTAAAGACAGGGAGAAGTAGCTCAGAGTTGCAGGTATGTGCTGTGTAAAGGGTCAGGTAATTCATTTTAATTATGTCATGTCAGAAACAGGCTAGCACATTTTCATATTTCATAGGTGAGACGGAAAATTTTTAGTGAAAGTTTTTGACTTTATAAATTTATTCTCTCAAGTCTTGGCTATTCAACAATAAATAAAGTAAGACATATTTCTTATACATAGTATCACATCTTGCTTGTAATGGTGACAAATTATAGCAAAATAAGATGTTATGGTGTTGTTGCAACTATGGATTTATATTTATGGAGAGAAAACTTGTAGAAAAAAATTATGTACTTACTTTTAGAAAATTGTTCATGTCGTCATTAACAGACATCAATATTTTGGATATGCATCACATCAATGGTGACAATCAGAACAAAAAAGGCTGGAAAATAAGGATGAGTTTGCGCTATGGAGCTCTTTTGTTTGTCTCCGTTGTTGTGATGCATATGCTAAATCTAGAAGTCTGTGTGTGTGATCACATGTTCCTTTTACTCAAATTATTTAAAATGCATTCATTTTGTCAATCTTCAAAATAAGTATTTTGCTCTTGGTGCCTGTTAATAATATCAAACAAAACTTATTTTCTGGGGCCTGTTCTTCATACGTCGCTAACTCAGTTAGCTGGATTTGATTGTTGACGATTTGGCGTGATCTTGGATCGTTTGGTTCTTCGAAGCTCATCCCGGAGCTGCTGTCATAGCAACAGGTCTGTTAGCTTAAACCTGCTCGGGAGCAGCTTATTTCATGTAAACACGATTAGATCGCTTCTTTTCAACCAGAACTGATACTCAAAATATGTCTGCTACCACCGCTACTTTATTACAAGAGTATCATACTGATCCAGGGACAATAATTTAAAATAATAATCATTAAAAAAAAATATTTAAAAATAATATAAAAATGCTGTGTAGTCCATAACAGCCTACTAGGGGGAATCTGGGAAGTCGTGGCCTAATGGTTAGAGAGTTGGACTCCCAATCGAAGGGTTGTGGGTTCTAGTCTCGGGCCGGACGGAATTGTGGGTGGGGGGGAGTGCATGAACAGCTCTCTCTCCACCTTCAATACCACGACTTGGGTGCCCTTGAGCAAGGCATCGAACCCCCAACTGCTCCCCGGGCGCCGCAGCATAAATGGCTGCCCACTGCTCCGGGTGTGTGCTCACAGTGTGTGTGTGTTCACTGCTCTGTGTGTGTGCATTTCGGATGGGTTAAATGCAGAGCACAAATTCTGAGTATGGGTCACCATACTTGGCTGAATGTCACTTCACTCACTACTATAGACACAGCCAGTTTTACTCACTGAAATATTTATTTGTCATAAAATGATTACTTCATAATTGTATTAGAGTCACAGCAAAATCCCCAGTGTTAATTTAATACTCTGAGTGTGGACTCATATAAACACTAAAGCAGTGTTAAAAGTAACACTGAAGCAGAGTTAATGAGTTAATGAGATAATTAAGAAGTTAATTGAGTTATGATTGACCATTATTGAAGACACCTGATGTTAACAAGCAGACTCACCAAACGAGAAAATCACAATTTGTGTATCACCATTATAGTGGTCACACATTATCACACAGACAGACAACAGCAGAGGCAATCATGTGTGCCATTGATTGTGGTTTGAGCTATTTGCAATAGAGTGACCTGAATGCCTGAGTTTAAGTTTCTTTACTGCATACATAAATTAAGTGAAAAAGAAAAGTAAGCAACCCAGCATTTCTGACATACTATGACATGTTTTTAATAGTTAGTTCAACGTAAAAAAAAGTAATCTTTTGATTGGACACACAGACATCAGGAATCAGCGTGAGCATCACAACAACGGTGACCATCAAAAAAGCATGTTGTAGCCAATAAAAACTCATCCATGGCTCCCATCATGCATTGCGGCATGAATAAATCATGAGCTGAACTGTCTTTTTAACTTTTTATTCTAACTATACACTGTTAAAAATCGCTGTAAAAAAACGGCCAAATTTCGACAGTAAAATACTGTTTTTCATTTAAACAGTGCATTCTGGGTAATATTCATCGTTTTCGAGAAGTAGCCTGCTGCTATATATCGTAAAATAACAACGTTCAAATTCGACACTCAGCGGCTGTGTTTCAAATCACACCCTACTCCCTCATTCACTATTCCCTACATGAGTTTACTACTATAGTCCACCTGACAGAGAGAATGAACACTAATGAGTGAATTCAGACAATGATCAACAGCTGCTGTTAATGAGTAGAATCACTGAAGAAAAAAAAAAACATAACAAGACAAACACATGAAATACAACTGACTTCAGCCACAGCCTTAGATGAAATCAACTGAAGATTTAAACGATCAACAAACAGCTTCACCAACTTCACACATTACTAACCAGACTGACTTTATTTCTGTCAGATCAGAGAACAGAGATCAAAAGATCTTATTGAGAATTAAAGAGATTTAGATGATAATGTTACTGTTTCATTTAGCGTCACCATTGTGGAGATCAGTGTTTGCATTAGTTGGGCTCCTGTCCATTGACTTTTACACTTTACATTTTGTTTTATTGCTGTAGTTGTATCTTTATGATGCATCTGTTACAGCAGTATTAATTTTGATCGTCAAGTGATTATGGTTGTTTCTAACAGGCATGATCTACTAGACTGACTTAAAGTGTTGCTTTAATAATCAAATATTAATTTGGTGTTGAAATATTTGAGTGAATGACACTTCAATTTAGTAAGATTGAAAAGTAGTGTGATAACCAGTAGAGTTGTGACGTTCGCGAACGAACCGATTCTTTTGAACGGCTCATAAACATGAACGATGGGAGCCGAGTCGCGACTGGAGAGGAGCCGTTCTTTCTATCGTTCTTTTTTCCTATGCGTGTTCATACAAATGAGCTCCTCCAGGAGACAGAACAGTTATAGGGGGAGGGGCGCACCCAGCACAGGCCAACCCATTATAGCGTGATGATATTAGTTATTAGTTGTGCATGCATTTACATTGCATTTTGTGTCCATTTAAAACTTATTTTAAAATCATTAAAAATTTTATTTTGTGATACTGTACTTGTATAGAAATTTTTCACTAAAAGCTGTTTTCCACAGACATTCATTGCAGCCCACTTTGTTATTGTTCATTGACTTGAAGAGGCTGATGTCCTATTTGCAAAGTTTACAGTAGTAATAGTATGTAGTATGTAGACATTTCCATTTTATTTATTCTAATTTTATCTACTTTAAAAAAAAAATAGTTTTCTATCAAAATGTTCTTGTGTGATAACAATGTTCTTGTGTGGAAGTGTTTGTAGTAAAAGCTGTTTTGCACAGAAATTCATTGCAGCCGGCTTCGTTTTTTATGTTTATTTGTGAGTAGGTATTGTATGAATAACATAACTCAACGTAGTTTTACACACACACACAAAACACACACACTTTGTACTAAAGGTAAATCAAAATAATGATGTCACTGTCTAAGCAGAGGGATTTGTGCAACCCTATGGAATATAGTCCACACATGAGAAATGAGGTAACAATATTTCAGAATAATTCAAACTCAGATATTGGTGTGTGATATCTGAGCTTTAATTATTTGACTACAAATCTCACCCCATAATACCTCCCAGTGACTATTTCCAGGATAAACTGAGATGCTCCCAAGCTGGCTTCTTAAAACTGACTAAATATTTAAAAAGAGCCAAAAGAGCCATTCTTTTGAACGGCTCTTTGAAAGGAACGGATCGCGAAGATCCGGATCCCCTCAAAGAGCCATAAATCCCATCACTAATAACCAGTATTTATGGATTTAACGACTAGTTTTAGTTAAAAAGTATTTCGGGCAGCAGTCCCCACAACACTCAAAGAGAGACATCAACAATCAGCATATGAATCTCAACAATGGTGACAATCAAAAGGTTCATGATGCAATGCATGCTGGGTACCAGCACAGGATAAAACTCATCCATGATTCCCAGCATGCATTGCGGCATGAATAAATTATGCCCCTGAATTGTTCACTTATTTTCTTGAATTCTTATGTGCTTATAATTTTGCATTTGTTTTAAGTTTTAGTAGCATGTGTTGTGATGTTCAGAACTGATATGTTTATTTATTTTGTGGATTGTCACCATTGTTGTGATTCATACGCTGATTCTTGATATTTCTGTCTAAATTTCAGCAAAGGTTTTTTTTTTTTATTTATTATGAGTGACATTTTCTTAACAGTCTTTCATAACTTATGGCTCAGGAGTGTTCCTTCTCATGCTGTAGTATCAATATTCAATAAGAGAAGAGATACGGGATTAGATCAGAAATAATAGTATTTGTTCTTGTCAATCTATAAACAACAATATCAGATTTTTTTTCTTCTGTGTACTTTTGTTTTGCTATAACAGGTTCCAAAGGCGCATTGTTACAGCATGAAAAAAAAAAACCTTAGTTGTTGAAAAGTCACGTTCAAGAGCCCAACTAAAGTAAACACTGATCTCCATCATGGTAGTGAAAAAAACACCTAAACCTATTTAACTCTCCATAAGTTCTTCTGTAGACATCTGACAGAAATAAAGTCAGTCTGGTTAGTAATGTGAATCTGGTGAAGCTGTTTTAGTAGTTGTTTAATCAGATCTTGAGAGATTTGATGTATTCTTTTATTCAGGTGATTTCATCTAAGGCTGTGGCTGAAGTCATTTGTAGTTCTTGTGTTTCTCTTTCCTTCAGTGATTCTGCAGGTGTTTATCACTAATGCTCAATCATCAATTAATCACCGAATTATCTCATTAACTTCACTGATTCAGTGTTACTCTAACACTCTGTAGTGTGCACACATTATAAGTGTTCATTTAAAACTGAGGATTTTCTTGTGGGGTTTAAAGGGTTAAAGATTTAAGATGAAGAAAAAACAGAATGAAACATAATTTAACAGTAATAAACTGTAATTAATTTACAGGAAACAAACTGTAGAAAAACAGTTATTTACTGGCACCCCTGCTGCCAGTAAATGACTGTTTTTCTACTGTTTCTTGCCGTAAATAAATGTTTGCCAGCAAAAAAAAGTGTTTTTCTACAGTTTTTTGCCGTCAAGTCAAGGAAAAACAGTAATATACTGTAAAATGTAAACGTCAGATTTACCAAATGAAAAATAAGTTAATTTAACTAAAATATTTGTGAACAGCCATAGAAAAAAAATTAGGCAAAGTCATACACTGATAATGAGAGTAAATACTGAACTTGACTGTATTAATGTGTGTTTGCACAAGAGAGATCTGTTAGTTGTGTAGTTTCGTTGTTCACCATTGTGCTGGAGAGTAGAGCCGGTGCTTCAGTCAATGATGAGCCACAAATTCTGATTTTCTGCTGCTTTATATAAAGGCAGTAAATGTGGAGTCGCTGATACAGTGGTGATCTCTGTGTTAAGTACTTCAGCACATACATGTGTAATACAGCTGACAATGAGCTGCAGTGATTTGAGTAAAAGTCATGTATTTAGTTACTTTATTACTGCACATTAAGTGTAAGAAATATTCCTTCTCAGTGGACTCAAATGAAATAAGTTCATAGTACTAATATCGTAGGAATGCTAGTTTAAAAACTCGAACTGTTTGAAGCAGTGGGAGTGGAGTTAATTTCCATGGTAGAATTTACGGTAAAATACTGTTAAAAAATAAGAGTGGTAAATTAATGGTTAAGAGCTGTAAATTAACAGTACTTTACTGGCACCCCTGCTGCCAGAAAATTACTGTTATTTAACGGCAAAATTTTTTACAGTGTATTTAATTTTTTTGTATCTAGTTTTGTGATGTTCAGAGTTGGTCTGTTTATCTGAATATGTTGTTTGTCACCGTTGTTGAGATTCATACGTTGATTATTGTTATCTGTGTGTGCCTAAAATTTGAATTCTTTAATAAAAAGATATAACTACAAAATGTATAGAAAATTCAGATGTTTTCATTGTGGAACCAAAGCTGTGACAATCAATAATGGAAGTTTTACTTTGAGAAAAGACTGTAAATGGGTTCAGTGATTCATGTCAAGCAACGATTACATTAAAACATAATCATCAACACGCGATGATTTTCGCTCTTGGTTTGACAAACAAACTTTAAAAGTAAAAAGTTACAAGCCAAGATCCCAACTAAAGCAAACACTGACCACTATAATGGTGATACACAAATTGTGATTTTCTCATTTGGTGATTCTGCTTGTTAACATCAGGTGTCTTCAGTAATGCTTAATCATAACTCAATTAACTTCTTAATTATCTCATTAACTTCAACTCTGCTTCAGTGTTACTTTTAACACTGCTTCAGTGTTTATATGAGTCCACACTCAGAGTGTTAAATTAACACTGGGGAGTGTTAAATTAACACTGGGGATTTTGCTGTGGTCTTACACACATGCTATACAGATAATAGAGTCGTGCGTTATTTTGAGTGATGACTGCTATTATAAGAGTAGCTTGGTGGAGCGCAGGAGATGCAGATAACATGATATTGACCCTTAAGAAACTTTCATTAATGCTGTCACGTAACAAATCTTTCCAAATATAAAATAAAATGAATAGATAAATTCTACATTGAAATAAAAATGTAAAGACTGCAGAACTATTATAAATTCTGAATAGTGTTGTCACGATACCAAAATTATTGTTTCGATACCGATACCTAGTCAAGAATTGCGATTTCGATACTTTTTCGATACTTTTCCTGAAAAGGGAAAATATACTCTCAAATATCATTGCTGTGCTTTATTTTAAAACTGGGACAACATTCTAATCATATAACGTACTAATAAATGAACATATGAACAGCAGATATATTAAACTTTTGAACAAAATATGAAATATCAAAATATAAAAAATAAAATAGAGCAATGACATTCAAGGTAAAGAAAGAATAAATTTAGCAGCATTATCTCAGTTGTCATAAGAAACATAAGAGTAATAAATTTATCTTGATTCTGAACTTTGACTACAATTATGAACAGCGATTATATTAAACAATGTTTCTGAACTCAGAAGATTAAATGTCAAAAGATTTTCAATTTAAGCAATGGCATTCAAGTAAAAAAACAAAATAAAACAAAATTTAGCAGCAATATCTCAGATATTGTAACCTATTCAGTCAGTTGTGCAACCTTTTCTTTCAGAGGAGAAAACTCAGCCAGTGAGCTTTATTAGTGAGCGTCATCTTTTTTTACCAGTCGTGGACCGGTGGCCACAGTATCACTTGTGCTCGCACATGCAGTCTAGTGATGCACGGGTCCGGTTTTTTTTCCAACCCACGGGTCCCGCTCTTATGAAAATATTTGGCCCGCCCCATCCTGCAAATAAAGTAACATTTCTTTACCCACCGCGACCACGCTTCGGGGACATCACGGAAGATACGTTGCTACTAGACTCATATTTCTCGTTCACTAAAGTTCCTCCCTGCACAGTAGCATGCGCATGCGCAGCTCGTGAACAGCTCTGTGAACTGTTCCATCCTGTCAAAAGCCCCTTTCACACTGCCATTCCGGCAAATACAGGGGTAAAGTGTTCCTGTAATTGTTCCCTGGTCTCTAGATTTGGCACTTTCACACTGCCAGTGATGACCAGGTATATGTGCGTGCTTTCACACACAACCCTTGAAGATCCCGTAACGACACGTGACATCAGCGCGTGACGTGTAATGTACGAGTCGACAACGCTTGGCACGTTATACTTTCACTGAAGCAAGCAAACGATCTCTGCGTCAGCGCGGAAAGTGAGGAACTAACTGATCTCTGCTTCATTACAGTTTGCACATATGTTTTCGTCGCGAATGTTGATCTTCCTTCAAAACAGCCGGTAAAAGAGTCGCGCGATAATGCGCGTCATCACTTCGATACGGAATTAGATCTGGCTTTTGTTCACACAGCGCTCGTTCCGGATCGATTACCGCAATGTTACTATGTCCCCGACCCGGGTTCGATTCGGTAATCAATTCTGGGACGTGGTTGCTTTCACACAGAAGGCGACCAGGCAATGTTACGGGAATATTGTGGGTCCGACGTGCAGTGTGAAAGGGGCTAAAGAGTTACTCAAGATGTGACGGAGCATGTGATTTGTTGAATGTAGTGAACCCATCCGCCCTTCACTGAACGAGATCGAGAGATCTTCTCATTCGTGAATGAGTTGAATGAACTGATACATCTCATTTATGAATGAAATGAATGACAGGGTCAGTGAGCCAAGGATGTAAATCTCGATCAGCAAAGCGCAGTTATAGGTGCTGTGCAGATACCCTCATATTTAGCATACAGAAAATAGCTCCACGTTTAATCCCCTATTAATTTGAATATTATATATGAACTGTCTGACCAAACAAATCGCTGTAGTGCTTTTTTGTATGGAATAAAATCAGTCAAAAATAATCGTACGTAATTCAAAACATTTGTGTTTAATTTTAATATACTCGTGCATAATTTAAAACTATTGTACATAATTCTGTTTTTTGTCAGAGTTGGATTTGATTGTCTCCAAATCGAAGGGTTGTGGGTTCTAGTCTCGGGCTGGACGGAATTGTGGGTGGGGGGAGTGCATGAACAGCTCTCTCTCCACCTTCAATACCACGACTTAGGTGCCCTTGAGCAAGGCATCAAACCCCCAACTGCTCCCCGGACATCGCAGCATAAATGGCTGCCCACTGCTCCTGGTGTGTGCTTGTGTGTGTGTTTGTTCACTGCTCTGTGTGTGTGCATTTCGGATGGGTTAAATGCAGAGCACAAATTCTGGGTATGGGTCACCATACTTGGCTGAATGTCACTTCACTTTCACTTTCAAATGTACAACTGTGACAGTTTACAGACACGGCGCTTGTTTTCACAATAGCTCTGTTACACACACAACATGCGAATTACGACCACGAAGTGCGGTGTTTGAAACGACTGTCAAAAATATGTCATCAAGGTCACAGGCATTACTATCCGAGGGAAGATGAATCGATTCAATGAAGAGTCATAAGGGGGTCGCGCACAGGCCCGGTGTCAAGGGGGGGCTTGGGTGATCTCAAGCCCCCCCTCCTAAGCCTGGCACAATAGAACATAAAAATGTAATTAAATAAGTATAATGTGATATAAAATGTGATGTGTAATTTCAATAAAAAGTTTAAAAACAAAACGTTACTTATTTTAAATTGAATCGAGTTTTAATCATACCATAACCACTAAAAAATATCAGGCAAAAATCTGACATGACCGTCAGATTGGTGGTAGGTGGAGATTTGTCTCCTAGCAACGCTAGCCTATCAGGGAGGTTCTTACAATTGCGTGATTCATCAGTAATGGTTAGATAGATTACCGTATGGCAGTATAAAAATGGATATACGAAAATATATGATAAATCGGTCCCATAGTTTGCCAGATGCAACCGTGCAATTGGAAGCATCCAACAGCAACTCAGTAGACACGCTAGTCGACAAGACACCAACACCTATTGATCCTCTGCCCTCGTGCTCCAGCTCATGCATGCCTGGACCACCAAGAGTGCCTTTCGACCTTGGTGAGGATAAACCAAATCAGGTTAAATTAAGACGTTTTCCTCTTCGCCTTTGCTACAACCAGCATCGATCATTTGTTGCGTCATGGTATACGTCACGGGAGTGGTTGGAATACTCCGTAGAAGCAGATGCTGCATTTTGTTTTCCTTGTAGGAAATATCTAATATCTCCATCAGACAACGCTTTCACTGTAAGGGGCTTCAGTGATTGGAAACACGCTGTAGAGGCGGGAAAAGGCCTTAACAAACATGCAGCGTCAAAAGAGCACATTACAAGCATGGCACTATGGAAAGACAGAGAAAAACGGGCTGAAAGTGGACTTGAAATTTCCACTATGGTTAACAGTAACCAATTAGCTAGGATTTGCTACTACCTCTCCTCTGTAGTGGACATGATTGAGTTTCTTGTAGTGAACCATTTGCCTCTAAGGGGAAGCACAGATGCTTTTGATAGTCTAACAGAGGATGGAAGCGGACTTTTCCTTTCATTATTCGAATATACCCTCCGAAAAGATCCAGAGTTAAGGAGTGTAATGAAGACAATACCACGCAATGCAATGTACAGTTCTCACGAAATTCAAAATGACATCATTGCAGACATGAGCAGTCTGGTCACTGAAGAAATAGTTTGAGAAGTTGCAGACTCGTGGTACACAATCAAAGTAGATGGCACACGTGACCCAACTGGAATGGACCATAATCGTTCGCTTTGTTAAAGACAATTATCAAGTCACAGAGCGACTTCTTTCCATGACAACAACTGAAAAAGGCGATGCCCAGACCCTTACTAATACAATAATTACAGAGTTTGAAAAGAATGGGCTAAGTACTTCTAAAATATTGAGCCAGGTGTATGACGGAGCCTCTCTCATGTCCGGAAAAAATGGAGGAGTACAGAAAATTTTGCAGGACAAATTAGGAAGAGTGATTCCGTACGTGCATTGCTTCAATCATCAGCTCCATCTTGTGGTAGTTCATGCAATATCCACAGAGCCCGCGGTTGAAGACTTCTTTAATGTATGTAACTTGATTTATAAATTCATAAAGAAGCCAACCGTTGCTGTCTTGTATGGAGGGCAGCAGCTTAAGAGATTACTTGAACAGCGATGGACAGGGCATCTTCAAACTCTCAAAACAATTCTGAATTCTTTTCAAGACATTACTTTGTTGTTAGCCAAAATCAATGGAAAACGCAAATAGGAGACGGAGGTGCGCATGGAAGCAGCTGGCCTGATTAGGGAAGTATCAGAGACGAGCTTCAAATTCATTGCCCACATGGTGTACAAGATTCTACTGCTGCTTGATGCTCCAAACAAACTGATGCAGTCAGAGGACATGGACCTTTTAAGTGCAGTCAAATTAGTTACATGTGCTTCAGAATGCCTTACGAAATTGCGCGGTGAATCTGAGTTCTTAGAGCTGTGGGAAAAGGCAGATGACGAAGGTGATTTGGGAAATCAAGAAGAGCTCAGACAATTATTCTACAGTACTTTGGATGCAGTGCTTGCAGAAATCTCGGAGCGTTTCGGAGAAAGAAATAGCAAGTTAATTGAAGCTCTTTCAGCTTTTGATCCAAAATGTGACAGCACTTTCTTGGATGCTCAACTCGTACAAGATATGATGAACTTAATTAATTCAGAAGTGGTTCATTCAGAATTTGTTGTAGCCCGACAATTCCTGGGTAAAGTACTGTCCAGATCGATTTCTAGTGGCGAAAAATTAACACTTAAACAAATACTCCAGGAGCATCATACCACGCTTGAAGCCATGCCTAGCGTACTCACTGCAATAAAATGTGCGCTGACATTTGGAGCTTCTACAGCTACATGCGAAAACTCATTTTCTACTCTGAAACATGTGTTCACGGACAATCGAAGGAGCATGCTACATCAGCGAAAGGCTCATTTAGTGCAATTGGCATTTGATAGAGACTTAACAAGAAAATTTCGGGATGAATGGAAAGATACTCTACTGAGAAGGTTCAACGAGAGTAAGCGCCGCAGACTCCAGCTGTTCTAGCAGGTTGGTGTTTTTTTATTTAGCTACTATAGAATGCATAATTAGTTTATAACATCATCATATTTTAATCTTGACTTTAAAAAATGTTTGCGTAAAGTTTGAACCAGTTCTGATGTGCATAGGGCCAGTGAAAAATCATCATATTTTTTTTCTTTGCAAATAGTGACGATGATTAGTAATACTAGTTACTTTGTTTTATAGGAAAAATTAAATTCCATCATCAAACGCCCACCGACACTCACGCTATGTGCCCCCCCAGGAAGAAGGGATAGCCCCCCCTGTTAAAATCTTCTGGCGCCGGGACTGGTTGCACACTGGACGAGAAGCGCCGCGTCGCGCCCGGCTTTAAAATTTGAACACATTATTCTCTATGAGTGTAAACACACCGGCGGCGCAATTCGGCGTCTGTCCGCAACGCCCAGCTACGACTCAGAATGCTGTTCAAATTTCTGCCGCGCCACAGAGCGCCATCTGCATAGTTGTATATTAAAAAACCCAGATGTTATAAACTGAAACTAAAATACAGTACATTTGTTTCATTCAAATAAAACATTACAAAATGTTTGGTTACGTTTTCAGTCAGGCTGCACAGTTGCCTAGACAACAGATACAACAAAACAATAACAGACTTATTATAACACAGATTCTTTTCATTAATTAACGTTCAAAACTCAGCTTTTATCAATTAAAATCATATATTTAAAATAATAATAATAGATGAAGTTAAAACTCTCCCATCTTGCTGCGAAATTGAGCTCACGCATATAGAATGTGCGCGTCCGGTGTGTGATACCTCGAGTTGTCCTACATGTGGCACGACGCGACCGGTGTGCGACCGCCTATACTCTTAATCGCTTTTGGCCTATAGATTCATAGAAAACGATAAATTAAACACATAATCCTATAAAACCAATTTAAATTTATCCAATGTAAAAACAGCGTTAATTATGTAAATAATATTATTTTAAATTACTTCCGAAAGTACCTTCAAAACGGCTTACTGACGTAATCACCACCGCACGTTTAGGTCTTAGTTTATCATTAATCAAAAACAGATTACAATTATTTTTGAGAATACAAACGTCTCTTAACACGGTTAGTCGCACTTGATGTTCTTAAGTTAAAGTCATTTAAAGTCAGCTGTATTTGTTAACATTAGTGAACTAACAAGAACAAACGACGTACAGGTGTATGTTTATTAACTAACAAAGTTTAATAAATACTGTATCAAATGCATTGCTCATAGTTAATGTTAGTTAATAAATCAGTCAACAAATTTAACTTTATTGTAAAGTGTTACACTAGAAAACTAGGTTTTGCCTGATAGAGAAAAATTAGTAAAAAAAAACTAATGAATTAAAAAATTAGTCAGAAGAGTTTAGTACTCTTGTTTTAAGTGACATTAACCAATTAAGCAAATAGACACAGGTTTATCCACTAAAACATTTATTTAGCTTTCAGTTTCAGTCACCAATTCAAGTAAAAAGATAGATAGATAGATAGATAGATAGATAGATAGATAGATAGATAGATAGATAGATAGATAAACCACTCATTCATTAATTCATTCTGTAGTATCAGTCGATAGAACAGAATCCAGCAAACTCTTTGTCTGAATAGAAAGCTGTGAAGATGCCCTTCTTTCCAAGACCACAGTATCTACAGCCATCACACATCTGCTGAGCTCCAGCTCCACTCTGTGTGTCTTCCTCACATCTGGACAAGAGAAAAACAAATGTTGAGAGATTCAAAAAAGAAGTAACCAAAAAGTAGAATAAAATATCCAATAAAAAAAGAAGCGCAAGTGTCTGAGAGTGCAAGTCTGAAGCCAGACCCTTCTCCATTATATTATTGTAGGGGAATTTACAGTTAATACCCAAGGACCAGATATGTCGCAATGAAGACCAGGAGTCAGAGATGAGTTCAATTAATAATAATAATTTTACTTGAAGAAAATAGTTGGCAATTTCATCAGCAGAAGTCAGCTTCAATACTCTCGACAGAGTTCGCAGGCCGCCCCCCGTACAACTCATAATCAACCACAGTTATACCCTGACAGAGGATACTAATTGCGTCAATACATAAGTCAATAAAATTCGGATTGGTTCCAAAACCTAGATAAACTCTCCAAAGACGTATATCTGATACGCTGGACACTGGGAGTTGATCGTTTGTCCTGGGACTGTCTGAGCTTCTCCCTGTACAGACAGATACACAGAGAACTTATCTAAAATTCAAGGCTTTCTAGCACTGGCAAGTGTCTTATCATTACGGTCACACATAATATGTGGACATTAATCTTGAGGAAAAGAAATACAGCGCACATAAGGTTACACATTTCACTCTTGCTATAACTTGATTAATAGTCAAACAAGAAATCATGTAATAATATAATTAATATCAATATGAAGGATATGGCAACTCGGCATCCACTCCTTCATTATAATACAACTGTACTACTGACTCTTCACTGAGTAACAAAAGTACTTATGCTTCCTGTGCATGGTTTCTAAAAGAATGGAATCAGGAATAAGTTGACTGGCACTCATCTATACCACAGGTTATACTAATATTTACATTTATTCATTAAGCAGACGCTTTTATTCAAATCGACTTACAAATGAGGACAGGACATAATATAATAAATAAAAAAAACAGATAGAATAGAAAAAGAATAGAGCAAGCTATTTGGTTAATGTGCATGTACCACTCCAACATGTTGGATTAACTTCACAAGAGTGAATGTGCTTCGAGTGCACTTTGGGCAATGGTACAGTCAAGACATGATGATCTAATACAAGAGGCAAATCATTCAGAGTAAAGTTACTGACAGTGCTTGTCTCCATCTTCTAATGTTGACAATGTGCCTCTGAAGGAAAGTCAGTGTCTTTCTCAGGTGTGGTGGATATGCAATGTTGAACACAGAATACATCCAGTAGGCTGTTATGAAGGTTTCATCAAGGCTGGTGCACTGACACACGTCTGTTCCATCTTCTGTCACCACACTGAGCGCTCCTCCTATGATTGCCATTTTACAGTCAGTATCCATCAGGTGTATGGTAGGAAAGGTGTAGCCGGGTCCCCCTTTCATAAAATAAATAAAAAGAATAATAACAACAATAATAATAACAAAAATAAAGAGAGAAAAAGAAAACACTTTTCAGATTGATCAGATTCTGTTGCATCCTCTTTGGCTCAGACAGTGTAGCTACATACACTGCAGAACTGCAGAAACAATCAGAAGCTAGTGTATGAGGTTCACAATATACCATGCATTTCATGTTCTTTTATACACTGATAAATCTTACATTGTTTTCTAAAACTATTGCTTTAAATTTTTAACAGATGGGCTAAAAAGGTACAGAAGAATATTACCTGAAAAGATTTGAAACGATATTTTAAAGTTGAAGAGTTTTTTCTTTAATATACTCACTCCAGCAGGTGTCCTGAAGTATGTGTATTTTTTGAGTACATCCTCCTCAGACATTCCTTCAGGAGAATGTTCCTGTCGTGTGGTCTTTGACAGTCCATGTGTCTGGATGTGTTTCACTTTATAACACATTCACATGTGCCTCAACAGACATTGAATCCTCCCCAACACAAGCTTCCTTCATCAGAACAACAGAAACAGATCATGCTTAGACCGTGACAGATATGAAAAACATCTAAATACTTACTGAACAAGGTGCTTTAGATATAAAAAATAATAGAAACATTGAACTGCATAAACATTAAGATGATGGTCAGGCAGTGAAGAAGTGGAGTACATACTAAAAAGATTTAAATATCTGTAGTACATTATCTTCCTTACATTAACCTGCACTAAGTGAAAATGTAAAATTGATTAACAGTGCAAAAATATATGATGCATATGGCAGTGTGCTTACATATTCTACAATAACCTGCAAGTGGAGCACATTCTGCTTTACATTTCAGATTTAGGGATGTGTCAGATGTGCTTAAAACACAAACTTGAGTGATTGTCATTTTCCAGCAAATTAAGATTACAACACCTTGTTACTACAATATTGTGTGTGATTATGTTGATAGAGATAAATCAATGGTTTAAAAACAATTTAACTTACACAGTCATTTCTTTCTGTATTTATGTGCTAATTTGCATAAATTATCCCTTCTGGTCGCAGATATAGATATCCTAAGGTTAGAACCAACCGATCAAAAAACTCATTCATTCTAATGGCAATAACCCAATCAAATAAGGTATGGGGAGGGGTATGAATGGACAACATGTGTGAAGTAGTTTTTATTTGTATTTTTTATTTATGATATTGTGCATGTGGATAATGTTTGTGTTGTGGATTATGTTTCAATATGTCTGTACTGCATAACAAATTGCCTCTTTGAGGACATTCAATTTTCTACTACTACTACTAAATACCACAACAGATCTAAACATTGGGTATAGCCAGGTTAAAATGTCTTGTTCAATCTTGTTGATAACAGTAAAATACTTAATATTAAGGTCTGAATGGAACCCATTTAGGCTACCCATGAGCATTAAAGGTGCCATATGCAAAAAATGAGGTAAAAATATCCATAACATGACCTACACGCATCAAAAGAATGAGAAGAAATAAGGGCGATGATGTCATTAAAAAAATGTCAAGTTATAGTGCTGCAGAGATATCAACCTTAATTAGCATTAGCATTACTAGCCCCGGCCCGACAGGTGTCGTAATACCAGTTTTGGCCATGGGAGGCGGTATGCGGGCAACATAACCACCAGCCAACCTACAATACACGAATAACTCGCACGGCTTGTGGGCGTGTACTTGAACCTGATGTCAATCATGTGGAAAGTACAGCCCACTAGTTCATTTCAGTTAAGGGAAGAGAGCGTCACCCGCTACACGGAAACAACCGCGCTCGGAAGCACAAATCAAGAGTAAACATCGGCACTGCTTTTAATCACTGGAGACAACTGATGGACCTGAAAGAAATGAGGTTCGACTCCGATCTTGCAACATCTCTTTTGGATTGGTAAGTTAGATGCTGTTAGTATTTTGCTAGAAGTTTGTTTTATATGTTTGTGTATTTGTTTATCGGGAAGTTATGACATAGAAATGTATCGAAGGCTGATCGATAAACGTGCTAATGTTAGCGATGGTTAACCGTAGCTGCATTTGATAATTAGCTAGCTATAACTTAACGTTACCCATTTTATTATATAGGGCTGTGCATGTCTTTACTCATGTACATCTCATCAGTAAAGACGCTCCTGTAAATAGAAGTATATCTCCAGCACGTGTGTTCAGATCAGGGCTGCCAGGTTTTCACAACAAATCCTGCCCAGTTGCTTCTCAAAACTAGCCCAATCCCGCTTCCAGAAGGTTCCCAGATAAAACATTGCTTCCCGGGGTTAAAATATACGTTTTTTACCAGGGTTGCCTTGGTATAATTCGCATTTTAGGGGCTAAAGATCACATTATTTGTATTGGGGTCGCTGCGACCCGCAGACATGAAAAACAACCACCACAGACTTGGCAACACTGGTTGGCATTTACTACACAGAGCCGTAATTCACTGACAATCTACACAAAATCGATGTTAAAATTGCAGGCGATTCTTTATCGATTTTGAAAGCAATTTTGTGTTAGTTGTCGGTAGACTACGGCTCTGTGTAGTAAATGCCGCTCCACCTGAACCAGTGTTGCCAAGTCTGCGGTTGTTTTTCATGTCCGCGGTTACCAATAACGTGATATTTAGCCCCTAAAATGCTAATTTTACCAGGGAAACCCTTCCCAAAAATCTATATTTTAACCCCGGGAAGCAATTTTTATCAGGGAACCTGCCGGAAACGCGATTGGCCTAGTTTTGGACTAGTTTTTAGAAGCAACTGGGCAGGATTTGTTGTGAAAACCTGGCAACCCTGATCTGAAAGCACAGGCTGGAGATATACTTCTAATTACAGGAGCGTCTTTAATGATGAGAGGTGCATGAAAATCGCATTCGATTTTTTGCACAGCCCTATTATTATATCATAACTAACCTGCTCTGTCCTGTCTGTTGGTCTCCGTGTCCTCTTTGCTTCGTGGTTTTTCTGTGCGTGAAAAAATTGATGTGTGGCGTGAAAGCGTGTGAAAAGAGTCAATTGCGTGTGTCTCACAGTGAATGCTTGAGAGTTGGCACATTAGTTTCCAAGCAGAATAAAGGACAGGTTGATTATTGCTGTTTAGCGTTTGTATTAATCTATGATGTGTCCCTGTTTACGTACAGGGACATAAAAAATAAATTAAAAGTGATACATGGACCAAGGTGTCTGAGATTGTTCATTTTAAGTAAAGGATCCTAATATTTCGTCCACAACAATATTTAATGAGGTTAACTTATAACTCCTCGTGGTTAGTCTGCACGAGATCAACAAGCTTGTATGCTTTGCGGCCGCTTTAAATACAAAATAAGCATTCGATCTACGTTAGAACGTCTGAGCGCTCACAAATCTTTCTGCAGTGTCGTGAGCAGAGCGGCAAGAACGATTTTTGACGCTCTCGACGCCGGCGGTTATGGCTGTAGTGCTGTTGTGAAAGTAGGGGCGAAGCATAGAGACTATGCCGTTTCTCGTTTGTTACTCTAGAGTAGACCAATTCACTTTATTGAGGCATAATGCCCCCATCTGTTATGGAATGTGGAGTATGACTTGATTTTTTTTGCCAAACATTACAGATGGCACCTTTAATACACTGTTAAAAATTGCTGTAAAAAAACGGCCAAATTTCGACAGCAACATACTGTTTTTCATTAAAACAGTGCATTCTGGGTAATATTTATCGTTTTCGAGAAGGTAGCCTGCTGCTATATATCGTAAATTAGCAACGTTCAAAGTCAACACTCAGCGGCTGTGTTTCAAATCACACCCTACACCCTCATTCACTATTCCCTACATGAGTTTACTAATATAGTCCACCTGACAGAGAGAATGAAAATTAATGAGTTAATTCAGACACTGATCACCAGCTGCTGTTAACGAGTAGAATCACTGAAGAAAAAAGAAACAAGACACACACATGAACTACAACTGACTTCAGCCACAGCTTAAAACGAAATCAACGAAGATGTATACCATCAACAAACAGCTTTATCAACTTCACTCATTACTAACCAGACTGAGTTTATTTCTTTCAGATCAGAGATCAAAAGATCTTATTGAGAATTACAGAGATGTAGATGATAATGTTAGTTTATTTTAGCATCACCATTGCGGAGATCAGTGATTGCTTTAGTTGGGCTCCTGACCCTTGACTGTCGTACTTTAAATTTTGTTTCATTGCTGTATTTGTATCTTTATAGTACATCTGTTACTGCAATGTTAATTTTGATAATCAAGTGATTATGATGGTTTCTGTTAGGCATGATCTACTAGAATGACTTAAAGTGTTACTTTGGTACTCAAATATTAGTTTGGTGTTGCAATATTTGAGTGAATTACACAATTTTTTAATTTTTTTTTCTCTTAGATTTTATGAGAATGAACCGTAATGTGATAATCTGAACATATTTTTTAACAACAGTTTGAGTTTTAAATATTTTGGGAAGCGGTGTCCGCAACACTCAAAGAGAGACATCAACAATCAGCATACACTGTAAAAAGTGTTTCCTTATATTTATTCAGTAAAATTGTGTCAAAAATTTACAAGCAATATTATTAATTAAATTTAACACATTTTAATTAAGTAGAAATAATCATTAAAAATGAGTAGAATAACATGAAAAAATTAAGTAAAATTTACATGAAAATATTGATTTCATTGGACAAAAAACAAACAAACAAAAAAACACTATGCTAAAGAATACCATGTTATGCATACCAGGCCAGTAGTTGGCGATCATGAAACATTATATGCATGCACATGACATCAGCCTTTTTACAAATTCACATTTTTGTTGCTTACATAGATATGATACAGGCATCATGTTCAAAAGGCTGTGTCTTAAGGCCCCCCAAACAGAGTTATTAAAGACACCTAAAGTTCACAAACAGAATCAAAGGGTAAATTATTGGTTACCATTATAGTGGTCAGTGTTTGCTTTAGTTGTGTTCTTGACCCTTGATGTTTTAATATTACATTTTGCATTGTTGTTGTAACTCAGTTATAACAGCTAGACAAACTAAGAATAAAGATGATCAGGTAGTGTTGGTCATGCTATTACATAATCTTTGTTCTTCCTGAATATCTGAACTCATTCTGAGTCTGATCTCTGAGACAAGATAACATTCATTATAGCAGCCCTGTGATTCAACAAAAAAGAAAAAAAGTGGAATTTTCAGTGTAAACCAGAGTTTGAGAATTCTGTTTAAAACAGAGAAAGGGGAACTTTCTTTTGACACACAGTCACATCAAGAACCAGCGTATGAATCTCAAGATTGGTGACAAACAGCATATTCAGACGAACTGTAAGAATCACAAAACAAGCTACTATAGAATTGTTGCTCATTATTTATTCATGCCGCAAAGCATGATGGGAGCCATAAAATTAGTTTTGATTGGTGGCACCCAGAATGCAGTGCAACATGCTTTTTGATGGTCACCATTGTTGAGGTTCTCAGGCTGATTCTTGATGTCTGTATGTCTAAATGAAAACACTTTTCTTTTTTTAATAAGGTTTTGATCAGAGGTGCTTTTAAAAATTTCTCTGATAATGCTGAAAACACAAGAGCTTATATTGTTCAATCACAGGACACATGTTATTGATAAGACACAGCCAACACAGACCAAGTGATGGTAAAAACAGATAACACCACCTGGTCACATTTCCTTCTTGGCTTATCTAGCTGCTTTATCACAACTAGCAACCAAAGAAAATCTGTTTAAAATTTTAAGGGTCAAGAGTCCAACTAAAGCAAACACTGACCACTACAATGGTAAGCAAATTATTATTATTTTTTTTCATTCAGTGATTCGGTTTGTGAACTTTAGGTGTCTTCAATAACTGTTTTGGGGGCATTACAACCTTTTGAACATGATGCCTTTATCATATCTATGTAAGCAACACAAATTTTAATTTGTAAAAAGGCTGATGTCATGTGCATGCATATAATGTTTTCGAAGGGTGTTTCATGATCGCCAACTACTGGCCTGGCATGCATAACATAGTATTCTTTAGCATAGTGTTTTTTGTTTGTTTGTTTTTTGTCCAATGAAATCAACATTTTTATGTAAATTTTACTTAATTTTTTTCATGTTATTCTACTCATTTTTAACGATTACTTCTACTTAATTAAAATGTGTTAAATTTAATTAATAATATTGCTTGTAAAATTTTGACACAATTTTACTGAATAAATATAGGGAAACACTTTTTACAGTGTATGAATCTCAACAATGGTGATAATCAAAAGGTTTATGATGCAAAGCATGCTGGGTACCAGCCCAGGATAAACCTCATCCATGACTCCCAGCATGTATTGCGGCATGAATAAATTATGATGCTGAATTGTTCACTTATTTTCTTGAATTCTTATGTGCTTATAATTTTGCTTTTGTCTTAAGTTTTAGTAGCATGTTTTGTGAAGTTCAGAACCTATCTGTTTCTTTATTTTGTGGATTGTCACCATTGTTGTGATTCATACACTGATTATTGATGTTTCTGTCTAAATATCAGCGCAGGTTTTTTTTTATGAGTGAAATTTTCTTAACAGTCTTTCATAACTTAAGGCTCAGCAGTGTTTCTTATTTTGCTGTAGCTTCAATAAGAGAAGGGACACGGGATTGGATCAGAAATAATAGAGTGTTTGTTGTTGTCAATCTATGAACAGCAATACCAGATTTTTTTTTTCTTCTGTTTACTTTTTTCTTTGCTATAACAGGTTCCAAAAATGCATTGTTACAGCATGTAAAAAAAACAAAACAAAACATAGTTGTTTTAAAGTCACGTTCAAGGGCCCAACTAAAGTAAACACTGATCTCCATCATGGTAGTGAAAAAAAACACCTTAACCTATTTAACTCTCAATAAGATCTTCTTTAGGCATCTGACAGAAATAAAGTCAGTCTGGTTAATAATGTGAATCTGGTGAAGCTGTTTTATGAGTTGTTTAATCAGATCTTGAGAGATTTTATGAATTATTTTATTTCAGTTGATTTCATCTAAGGCAGTGGCTCAAGTCAGTTGTATTCCTTGTGTTTCTCTTTCCTTAGGTAATTCTGTTTGTTAATAGCAGGTGTTCATCACTCATGCTCAATCATCAATTAATCACGTAATTATCTCATTAACTTCACTAATTCAGTGTTACTCAAACACTCTGTAGTGTGCACACATTATAAGTCTTCATTAAAAACTGAGGATTTTGTTGTGGGGTTTAAAGGGTTAAAAATTTAATATGAAGAAAAAACAGCATGACACATAATTTAACAGTAATAAACTGTAATTAATTTACAGGAAACAAACTGTAGAAAAACAGTTTAGACTGTTTTTCGACAGTTTGTTGCCGTAAATTAATGGTTGCCAGCAAAAAAAGTGTTTTTCTACAGTTTGTTGCCGTTAAGTCAAGGAAACACAGTAATATACTGTAAAATGTAAATGTCAGATTTACCAAATCAAAAAAAAAAAATAATAATTTAACTAAAATATTTGTGAACATCCATAGAAAAAAATGTGAGTTAATAAGATGCTATAGATTATATAATAATTTATAATTTAATATATAAATTAAAGTAATCACTACATTACGATATTTGGCAACTGGGAAAATGCACCAATGCAATAGTGATGATTTGGGTCTGTCACAACCTTCTGTAAGCAGAGTGATGCATTCATGAATATAGCAGGCTTATAGGCGCGCACAGGCAGGGGGAATGAACCGTTAAAAGTTTGTGCTATACGCTCTCATATCTGCTTCTTATCCCTTGCTGTGACACCTGGGCCGAATTTTCCTTTAAGAATGGCCTTGTGTTTATCCACTAACTGGGCTAACAATAAACACTGTTCCTCTGTCCAGTTTGACTTTCTCGCCCTTCTTGGTTTTGATTCCATGTTTGATACATTAAAACCAACATTCAAACTGCACTTAAATAGGACAGCAATCACTGTAATTAGAAAGAGTGGAACAATTTGTATCATTCTAGGCCAATCAAATACCTTATAGGAAAAAACAAGCATGGTAAATAAAAAAAAGATTTATATACACACATATAATGTGTGTGTGTGTGTGTGTATGTGAGAGAACGGTCAAATTGGATAAATTACGTAAATTCAAAGTGAGAATTAGAATACTACCTATACTTAAAATCACTCTTTTTTTTCCTTCTTGGACAACCAACCAATCACAGTCTTCAAAAGATTGTGTCATACATAGCAACGGGGTCAACCCCGCCTCCTCACTAATATGAAAGTTTTTGTCTTTTCCTTACTCAGAGTTGCTCTCAGATCTGTCCCAAATCACTTTTAAGCAAAGTCTCCTACATAAAAGTTTTCAAGCTAAATTAAGAGTTTTCTGAGAGGATTCTTAGAATCTTTATGAATACGGGCCCTGGAACGCAGTCATTTATTTCAAGTATCGATACTAATAAATTTAGTTTTTAATTTCTGAGAATCGCGATACTTTTGAAGTATCGGTGCACCGTGCAACACTAATCGTGAACCGAAATAATTGGGAATCATGAAAAAATTCTAATAAAATAAAAACATGTATCTATTATGTTTCATGTATCTATTATAACATTTATGTAGTTTTGTTTGCTAAGCTGTTTCCTTATAAAAGTCCAGAAATTTGTCAAGTTTTTTGCCGGGTGTCATTTTAAATGATATGACGTCATTACATTGCCGTCTTGCCACCAGCCAATCGCTGCACTGCTGATCATGGTTTCGAGTATCGATACATATCCCCTTTTAAGCCAACACATGAACACGCAATTATCTCAGATAACTAAATTCAGCGATACTAATCATACACAACAGGTGTGTTCAAAGAACCCAATTAGCCGGATCATGATTAGCACGATGATATCATCTTGGATGTGTCATTTGATCTCGGATGTAATAAGTGACGTACGAAGAACGGGCCCCTGATCTCAAATACCTATTATGTGATGACTTTTTCATCACCAACAAAGAGCTGATAACACCTGATAGGGATGGGCGATACCACATTTTTTCCAAGCGATACGATACTGATACTTTTCGTTAGAATTTTAACGATACAGATACCAATACCGATACTGCTTATAATTTTAAAAGTGTATGTGATTTTCCAAACTAATCTTTATTTAATATATATATATAATTTTCGTAAGGGAACCTAAAAAAAAAAAAAAAAAACTTTCACACGAATGTGCCTGAAAGTGATAAACGGGCCTCATTTTTATCTAAATGTTTTATAATTTATTTTAACATATATTAAAAATGTATAAGGTGTGCATTGTAGCTGACACCTAAATTAACACATTACAATTGTTTTATGACTGCAAGTCTTTCTCCTCAAATGCTATTGAGCTTCAAATTTGTGTTTGAGCCCATGTGAAAAAGTAGCACAATTTACATATGTTTTACAGTTTATTTTAATAAATATCAAACATTCAATTCAATTGTGCATTATAGCTGACACCTGCATGAACAATTACAGTTGTTTTTATGACTGTAAGTCATTCTCCTTTAAATGCTACTGACGTTAGAAAAGTGTAAACCAATATCGCATGTAAGTTTAGAGATGGTCCCTAAATTTGAGACTCTCGAACAACCAACGTCAATCCAACTTCATTTTTTTCATAGTCTTATTTTCTCTGCGACGGATTGGTGATGTCCTTTACCCAGGAATAGATGTCCATGCATCAATTATGAACATTCAGCCGCAAACATGAGCTGCGAGCGGTCGCGAGCATGGAAGGGAGAGTTTTTAAATATTAATTTTTTATTTTATTTTTGCACCAAAAAAAAAAAAAAAAAAAAAAGACTTATAAAGGAATATCAGTCCATTGCCTAACTTTATATCATTTATGTAATCCACACATTTGACTATAATTTTTCTAATCACTTATTGTGTATGTCTTTTTAATAACTACTTCATATTCATGTTAGTATGTGTGTGTTTGAATCTTCTTGCATGAAACATTTCTGACAATCAATTATTTGTCAAATGTATCATATTCTTTTTATAGGAATCATGTCCAAAATTATACCCTGCAAGAGAGGGAAAATTCGGACCATGTGATTGATAAGATAACATATGATTTATTACTAGGAGGAGAAATATACAATACCCCGAGCAAAGACAATATCTAACTGGTTAAGGCACCATTTGGGAGGTGTCCCACAGCCCGGTTTAAATACTCAGGACACAATCAAATTAAACTTTTAGTTTTAGCTCTTGGCTTTTGCTCTTAGCTATGCTTTTAGTAATCACTTTTAGCATTCTTTGAGCTCTGTTCCAGTGTGCTTCAGCCTGCACACCTGCTTCTACTTAGCCACGATGAAAAGAAACACCACCTAGTCTTGGCAAACTTTACTTCTGTTCCTTTACTTTATTTTATTTTTTCCATTGAGAGTTTTGTGTTCTGAGTTGAGTTTTGTAACGCTGTGTCTCTGAGTCTGACCTTGAGTGCATGCCTAAAACTTAAACCAGCCCACACAACTCCGCATCGTCAGCCAACGCCCAACCACGGGCTTCCCAAGACATCACTTCAATGACTACTGAACTTCCAGCCAATCAGCAACCTCAGGAAACCCCCTTTTCAATGACAACAAAGGGAACCCCGTTACACAGGCAATGAAATTAACTTACCTCCAGACGCTGAGCTTAACTGGTGTATCTAATATAACTGTAAGAAAGGAACTCAATGCAATTGAGGAACTCAATGCGAGGGTTAATTAAGTGATTGATGCTTGTTGAGGTCTATGCAATTTCACGTATTGCTGTAAACTTGGGATTCCACATTTCCATTCTCTTAAACTCATTATTCCCTGACTTTCTCTCTTCCTGCCAGTTGTGTGAATGTGTGAGTGTGTGTGCTTATGTGTTAGATTAGGTTATATGTCTTAGATTTATCTAATAAAGACTTACTGAAAAGAGAAGTATCTTGTGTTTTTTGTTATTACGAGTTTTTTTTTTCTTAAATCTTAAACTGCTGATCTTGTTATTGTGCTAATTAATAGTGTTTTCACTATACTTTAGATATTAATATCCAGTGCAGATTTGATGTTAAATGGCTCGTTCAGTGAATCCCTGGCCGTCTCAGTGATCAGCCGTAAAACAGTGATTCTGTCCAAATTCCCTTTAAAATCTTAAATTATTCCTTTTTTAGCTAAATCGACCTGTTTCCCGTACATATCATCTTGTAGTTCATGGCTTGAATGATAAGATTCCAGACACATGTGTTGCTCAGTACAGCTGTGGCACTACTGCTCCACTGTGGATTCATGGTGGACACCCAACAGTTCAAGATGGAGTCGTCTCTCGAGATGTCTGTGGTCACTGACACAATGACTGCTGCTATTACGGGTCTTACCACATTAAAGTAAATGCCTGTCCAGGCAATTATTATGTCTATAATAAGTTTAATGAACAAATTATCTGTGATTCAGCATACTGTGCATGTGATTCTATTTACATTAACACTTTCTTCACATTCATTATATTTGGATGAAGAATAGACGTGGTTTCAATTGTTTCTAAATGTTGTTTCTAAATTCTTTTGTGCCCAAGCATTACATTTGCTAGAGTCTTTAGATCTTTAGGAAAGTGTGAAAAAGAAATCATCTAAAACCTGAGTAGGCATTTTTCATGTGTAAGACTTGCATGAGCCCTTTGGTCGTGTTGTTTAGTATTATTTGTGTCATTGTTGATTCACTGACATTCATCATTATTATATATTTTTTTCCAGCCGTTACTAACATCACTGCCACCTTTACAACAGTCAGACCAGAGACGAGCTCAGCTGGTAATGTAGTCTGATGTTTCCTCTGATGATTGTGTTTTGGCTGAATGTTTATTGATTTGTAGAATGGAACAGGAGTGTGGGGTTCCATTATTGAGAGATTTAATGTATTTTGTTTCAGTTTTTTTCTTCTAAGGCTGTGTCTGAAGTCAGTTGTAGTTCTTGTGTTTCTCTTTTCTTCAGTGATTCTGTTTGTTAACAGCAGCTGTTCATCACTAATGCTCAATTATCACTCAATTAATCACTTAATCGCAAAGTTTTAAAACTTACATGGTTTAAATCAAGGCAATATGTTTACTCAAACAGTTTGAGTTAAGTTACTTGTCGGGTTTTACAGTGTAGAACTGCGACCAACTTAACATTATACAGAGCTTAATGTAGCAATGTGGTCACTCAGTTTTTCAAGATCAGTTTTAATCGTGTTACTGTTAGATTTGAACACAGAAATAAAGTGTTACTACACATAGGCTTTATTGACTGCAAATACAAAAACAAGACGAGTAAAGAAGACACGTTTTTCATCACCCTTTACTTAAATATATAAACATATAAAACCGCTGTTAACAGGTTAATATAACGTTTGCCATTCCATGACTAGTAAAATAATGTCAACTTCCTCTGATGAACACGGCTCTCCTCAGAGTAGCTGCCAGCGCTGCATCTTCTTCTTTATTGATATGTGTCAGCATTAAAGCACAATACTTCCAACTGGGATTATTCACATGTGGTGTTATTATAAGAGAATGGTTCATATTACTGTAAATATTGAGCTAATACCGGTATATGTCACACAGTAAATTAACATGATATCGATAACTGTTACTTTGAATATCATGGTAATCATCGATACCGACATATTGCAACACAACTATAGTTTCACTGACATCAGTGGGTTTGTGGATGTAGTGGTCAGCTTTGTCAGCATGCTGGTTGAGAAGTTAACACAAACCATAACAATAAAAACTTTCTCTAACCAGAAACCATTGGTCGATAAATCAATCCAGGCCGCGGTGAATACGTGCAAGGCTGGTCCGTGTACGTTTTGATAGTTTGTTTTCCAATTTGAAATGAAATAAGCAGAAACGAGAAAACGGACCCTTTATTCGTTTTTTCGTTTTTTTGAAAACACGAAAAACGAGATTTCGGCTTGATTTTTCGTTTTTTAGTTCAGAGGCATAAAACGAATAAATTACTTCAAAATTCGTTTTCCACATGTGGGCGGTCATGAGACGCCCCCTTCCGCCGATTGGTCAAGCAAATCTGAGCATGTGACGTCATCAGTTGTCGCTCAGGTCTATTCAACAAAATAATAGTCCTCTAACGTTACTATGGCTACCGATTCTTAAACTGTGCAGGGCAGGTCCTGTTGGGCTTTCTTCTGTGCAACTTTACGCGTTTCACAGAAATCTTTATGTGGTTTTATTAACAAAGTTCGGGAGAAGCACGATCAGATAATCATCCAATTTGGCACAGGTTCATCTCGTTTAGCTAATAATCTTAAATAGCACGCAAGCGTACATATATCCAGTCTTCCTACCTCCTGTCCCACGACAGTTTTTCGGCAACCCTCCTCCACCCCAACTCCTCACTTCTAATCTATTTATCCCAAATTAGGGATAGGGGGAGTTATTTGGGTTCGGGCTATGCTCCGGGCCCGGACCCCTCCCCCAGGACAGCACGCCAAAATATGCCTACTATTTGCCTTCAGATTAGATGTAAGGGTGAACTCGTGAAACATCAGAAATATTAAATATTAGTCTGCCAGCAGCCCGTTTTATTTAGCGGTGCGGAGTTAAATCTGTGTGGTGAAGCTGCGCTAGACAGCGCCGAGCGGGAGAGGATCAATGACCAGTGTTCGGTCAGCAGTCAGAACTTGGGTACCGATGATGGTGAAATACATTTTTACTGAAAATGACCCGCGAGTATGATTGACAGGACGATAGCGGAGACAATTAAAAGCGCAATATAACGTCTGTTAACAAAAAAAAAAAATAAAAAAATATATATATATATATATATATATATATATATATATAATATATATATATATATGTGGTTTTATTAACAAAGTTCGGGAGAAGCACGATCAGATAATCATCCAATTTGGCACAGGTGCATCTCGTTTAGCTAATCATCTTAAATAGCACGCAAGCGTATATATATATCCAGTCTTCCTACCTACTGTCCCACGACAGTTTTTCGGCATAGACCGTCTGTCAGCATTCGGTTCGCTCTGTCAGCATTCGGTTCGCTCTGTCAGCATTCGGTTCGCTCTGTCCGTCATCTTATCACAGGCCCAATCTTCCTTCCGACGAAGATATCTATCCGCCGAACACCAACAAGCGTCATCGCGTCAGCTGCTCTTCTCGCCAAGCCACACGTTGTGGCCAAAAGCTCGTGCAAATCCTTGAGCTCGCCTCACTCGGCAACACGATTTTCTCGCCAGGACCGGGCTCTATTATAATGCTGGATCGCAGCCGTGCTCCAGTTCTCCCCGCAGTAAACCTCTCTCGCTTTTTCAGCCGTGTCGCAGTTCGATGCTGCCTCCACTAGCGGCGAAGACCGTGCGTTGTTGTAGTGGCATGTCGTTCGTGAAAGAATCGTTTTTTCGAATGAATCTTCTAGGCGAACGAATCGTTCTCGGTTTACACTCATTCATGAAGAATTTTTCAGAGTTGTCATCCACAATGAGCGAGTTTCATATGAGTCTCAGAGATCGAGAGCTCTCATTCGTGAACGAAAGGACTAAACCGGTATACATGTCGAGTTGATTAAACAGATACATGTCGTTCGTAAACGCAATGAACTGGTATATCTTATCAATTTTGTTAAGATGAGAGTAAACCGGGTCAGTTAGCCATTTAGCATGTCAATCTTGCAAAATGTAAAGTGCAGTTATAGGTACTGTGCACATATGCTTGTTTACATATTTATCATACAAAAGATAAATTCCACGTTTAATCCCCGATTTATGAACGTGAATATATATGAACCGTCTGACCAAACAATTAAAATGCTAATCATGCAATAAAACCTCGTGATTTGCTCATCTGAACAATTTAAAAGACGTTATATATAGAATGCGCTTATGAAGACGCCAAAATTTGTTAAACGGCATTATGACTGAACTCAAAAAAAAAAAAAAAAAAAAAAAAAGGCTTTTTGCAGAGTTGTCATCCACACCGAAATGTCTAAAGACATTACATTTGCTTTACTGTGCATGTTTAAACCTCACTGAGATGATACAGACATAAGTTTCATGTAATTATTCCGGCAGGATCAATTATTTAGGGACATATTTCACCATTTACTGGCATGATTATTCAGAATTTTTCAAAAAACGCAACTGCCTCATGTTTGGCCGCAGAACAACAAGTGTGAGTAAATTTTCTATCGTTTTTTTTAGGACTGTTATATAAAAAGGCATGCAAAGTAAATGTCTTTAGAAACGGCTTGAATTTGAATATCACATTACTGCAATTAACGTTACTGCTATGTCTATTGGTACAATGGTTTATAAAACTAAACATGCTACATCGTTTCAAAGCCTCTATTTTCACAGTCCTTACTACAACAGGAAAACAGCATCCCAAATTTATCTGCTCTGGAGGCTGTTTAAAAGGGCAGGAAGGCCAAAACGAGAGGAAAAGATGCTTTTCCAACAGGACTGTATTAATTCAGACAAGGTTTGAGCAATTGTCAAATCAGCCAACAACTACAGCAGCCAAAGCAAGCATGAAGCTACTTTTACTTGCAACACAGGCCTGCACATCTCAGTATTTCCATCCTGTTACTTCTGCTAGCAGTACAGGCTACACAGGTTCGTCAAGACATCACACACCCCAGCCCAGTGTTAATTTTGACACGCAATTTTAATTTAGTTTTAGTCTTAGTCTTTTGACTATAATTCTTTTTAGTTTTAGTCATCTGATTTGTTTTAATTTTAGTCGACTAAAATTGCTTGGTATTTTAGTCGACTAAAATCAATAACAGATTTACTAGACAATTTTTTACAGCTGGTATAGGAAACAAACTTAACCAAAATATATAAAACACAAATTCAACTTTATTTCAACACAACTGTGTCTTTATTTTGATTCAAAAGCTTTTATGCAGCAACAAACACTGTCATGATAATGTAAACAATAACTAGCTGCCAATTGACCATCAATAAAAGAAAAATAAAGTTAGGTCCAGGACCTTAAAGCTTACAGCTGAGCTGAACAATAAGTGCATACATTTAAAGTAAATATTTAATAAGCTGGGTGGATAAAAAAGTAACAAGATTTTATAAGGTATTCATTTGTCTAGCAATATTGTATGTTTTAAATACTACAATATTGCTAGATTAGTATGTATAATGATAGGATGTGAACATTCACGTTTCACATGACTAATATAGAAATATTTGTGATATTGTCAACAAGTAGAACATTATAAAATATACTAAATATTAGTATTAATCAAATGTATGTATCATAATATTACGTATTAGTATTGTGCTCTCATCTAACTTGAAGAAGGGGCTATTTTACAGTACTTTTCAGTTCGTAATATTTAATGCTACAACATCTACGCACTGCAGTCTTCCAATTTTGCTTAGCTCAATAAACAAAAGAACATCATTGTGAAATTACATTTGAGAAAATGTCCGGGTGGCTCGTCTGTAAATGTCCTTTCAAATTGGTTGTGTTCTTGCCACGAATGAGTGCTCTGCGTGCTTTACACTTTGTTTTGTCTTGTTCGTCTTCAAACGTGAAGTGAGCTGTGGACATTTTGTCGCTCTTTTAGACATCACCTCTTCGAATGCCGTGTCTTCCCGGGAGCTCATTTAAAAACTGAAAACCTTCGCTTCACATCTCAATAAGTCAGACTCGGATTGGTTCTCTTCTCTCATGCAGTCTCGCCTGTTCTGTTTTGCCGGTTCTTTTGTTCATTCCTCGCATCTCTCCCGTCTGCTGATTTGATTTTCGTCACAGTCTATTTTCGTCTCGTCCTTTATTCATTGACGATAATGTCAATCAATTTAGTCATAGTTTTAGTCTCCATCAGTGCCTTCTTTTTTAGTTTTCGTTTCGTTTTCGTCCGCAAAAATATATTCGTGACGAAAATAATGACGAAAATATTCAGTCAACGAAATTAACACTGCCCCAGCCCCCTCCCATGACCCACAGCTACAGCAGCTGAAGCAAATGTGAGGCCGCCTCCATTCGTAAACGCGCCCTCAACTCTTCCGCTCCCTCATGCTACTAACCATTTTTCTGTTCAGTGGCCTCCAGCTCCAGATTTGCCAGAAGGCAGAGGGTACCAAGACCTATTAGTGGTCAGGCCGATTATTTTATTTATTTATTTATATATATATATATATATATATATATATATATATATATATATATATATATATATATATATATCTATCTCGAACCCTCTTCAGCCAACCCCTCAAACGCCAGCTCATCCCCTTTCACTAAAAACTCCTAATCTACCATAGCTAACTCTTCTATCATGCCCAATCTATCTGTAACGGTCAATCCTCACTTCAGCCATCCTTCCGCAGGAGCTTTCTCTGTATCTCCTCACCACCGCAGCATTGACCGCTCCCGCAGGAGCCTTCTCTATATCTCCCCACCGCCGCAGTATTGTCCGCTTATGCAGGAGCCTTTTCTGTTTTTTCCTCACTGCCGCTGTAGTCTCCGCTCCCGCAGGAGCCTCTACCTATATTTCACCACTGCCGCAGCAGTGTCTGCTCCCGCAGGAGCCTCTACCTATATTTCACCACTGCCATAGCAGTGTCTGCTCCCGCAGGAGCCCTTTCCATCCTTCCCTACTGCCGCAATTCTCGCTGCCGCAAGAGCCTCAAAAAAAAAAAAAAAAAACTATTCCTCCTTAAATCATGTTGTGTACTTGATTAATAGAAGCCTCTCAGTTATCGTTTCTTTGGCCAAAGTAAGGGCCCTCCAGCCATCGTTACAATCTCCTTGCCTATTTCAGCATCGGACAGGGCTCTCCCTTCCGGTGCAGCTGGGCAGTGGCTCCCTTCGGTCGCAGTGTGAGCC
>NC_068371.1:39182226-39203540 GCF_023724105.1 Carassius gibelio
AGTCCCTTTTATGTGCATTATGTGTCTGTTTTTGAGAGACTTGCATTAAGAGTTGCTTAGCCACATTCCTGGGCGCCATAATCTTAGTGTAATCAGATAGTGTGCCTTTGGTTGCTATGGAACCAGAGGCCTGTTCTGTCAATTTTTAGGTGATAGTTGCATTTTGGGGGAAGAGTCCATAGACCCTTTGGTTAGATGAGGAGGTGTTAGATATTATTTGTTAAATATAACAAATAGTTGCGTGTCCAAATTTATTGGTCCAAATGTATTTTTTTTTTTAAAAATCTAATTTCATGTATTTTTGAAATAGTAGTTTAAATTGTTTGCTAAAATAAAGCTAGTGAGGTTGACTAGTGAGTTTAAGCTGTTAGCCAGCACAGCCCCCCCCCCCCCCCCCCCCCCCATTATGGGACTCACAGCTGAAAGTGCTCTACCTAACTTATAATTGTAACAATTTCCTACTTCAGTGTGTTACAAACATAATTTTGGTGTCTTTGGAAAGAAGACCCTTTTGGCTATACTTTTTATCAACCAGATTTGTTAATGCTCAAAAATATTAAAAGTTATAGACACTGAAGTGCATTGCATTTTTTTTTTTACCACACTTACATTTATTTATTTTTTTTTATATAAAAATACATGAATTGAGTCCTGGAGCAATCTAGAGAAGTAATGGGATGAAAGCCACATGTCTCATGAGTTTCTATTTCAAATCTGAATAAGATATCATGAAAAATGAGACTCCTGCAAATATTTTTATGAGACTATGTCTAGACCCCCCACCCCCCAAATATACAAAAATATATTTCCCAATAGTATTGAAGGCTTCTACAAACTATTTAGTCAGTACACATACCACTGCATAGTTTTTTCAATTATAGAACACTAGAAAGAAACTTAGACATCATATAAGTGATTTATTTGAGCACTAGAAAAATAAAATAAGAATAATTTGAGTAAGAAAAATAAAAAAAGATTTAACTTTGTTTGCCAATTACAGAAAATCCTGAGATTGCTAAAAATGCAGCATTTACAATGAATTACGATGCAAATAATTGCTGATGTGCTGATGGCCACTTATACAAATGGTTATAACACAAATGTGCCATATAGTAAATAATCCACTCTCTCTATTCATATAGACGCGTTCACTTTGATAGCCGTGATCATACAGTAATAGCGAGCTGATTTGGGCTGATTTGCACTCATACAGATGGTAATCATGCAGATAAATTCACATTCAACATAAAACACACTCTCACATATATAAAAACTGTTGATAAATAAAAGAAACAAAGAAAAAGGCGATTGCTTTAGTTCTGCCTCCATCAGCTGAAAGCAGTGTTAATTTTGACACAAAATTTTTATTTAGTTTTAGTCTTAATCTTTTGACTACAATTATTTTGTTTTAGTCAAGTTTTAGTCATCTGATTTGTTTTAATTTTAGTCTTATTTTAGTCGACTAAAATTGCTTGGTATTTTAGTCGACTAAAATAAGACTAAAATCAATAACCGATTTACTAGACATTTTTTTACTGCTGGTATAGGAAACAAACTTAACCAAAATATATAAAACACAAATTCAACTTTATTACAACACAACTGTGTCTTTATTTCAATTCAAAAGCTTTTATGCAGCAACAAATCATGATAATTTAAACAATTACTAGCTGCCAATTGACCATCAATAAAAGAAAAATAAAGTTAGGTCCAGGACCTTAAAGCTTACAGCTGAGCTGAAAAATAAGTGCAAACATTTTTAATTTAAAGTAAATATTTAATAAGTTGGCAGCTAGGTGGATAAAAAAAGTACAAGATTTTATAAGGTATTCATTTGTCTAGCAATATTGTATGTTTTAAATACCACAATATTGCTAGATTAGTATGTATAATGATAGGATGTGAATCTAATCTAGAAATATTTGTGATATTGTCAACAAGTAGAACATTATAAAATATACTAAACATTAGAATTAATCAAATGTGTGTCGCATAATTTTATGTATTAGTATGGTGCTTGAAGAAGGGGCTATTTTACAGTACTTTTCAGTTCGTAATATTTACGTTAATGCTACAACATCTATTCACAGCAGTCTTCCAATTTTGCTTAGCTCAATAAACAAAAGAACATCGTTGTGAATTTACCTTTGAGAAAATGTCAGAGTGGCTCGTCTGTAAATGTCTTTTCAAATTGGTTGTGTTCTTGCCACGAATGATCGCTCCGCATGCTTTACATTTTGTTTTGTTCGTCGTCACACGTGAAGTGAGCCCACAAGTCTCCCCTTCTTTTTCCCAGCTGTGGACATTTTGTCACTCTTTTAGACATCACCACTTCGAATGCCGTCTTCCCGGGAGCTCAGTCAAAAACTGAATACCTTCGCTTCACGTCTCAATAAGTCAGGCTCTGATTGGTTCTATTCTCTCATGCAGTCTGTTCTGTTTTGCCGGTTCTTTTGTTGATTCCTCGCATCTCTCCCGTCTGCTGATTAGATTTTTGTCACATTCTATTTTCGTCTCGTCCTTTATTCGTTGACGATAATGTCAATCAATTTAGTCATAGTTTTAGTCTCCATCAGTGACTTATTTTTTAGTTTTTGTTTCGTTTTCGTCCGCAAAAATATATTCGTGACGAAAATATTTAGTCAACAAAATTAACACTGGCTGAAAGGTGCATCAGAGCGCGTCACGAGGGAGCGCCAAAATTCAAATATACTGTCTTTATATATAATCTTTCATTCATTCTTTTTTCCGGTGGATCATCTCATTCTGTTTGAGACACCTTACACTGCAAAACCATGCCATTTTTTTACTACAAAGATGCAGACCGTGAGTTATTCCATAATGGACACAAACAGTTCTGTCGCTGAAGAACTGAAACGTAAACAAAGGAATTATGATCCATATTACAACGTTATTGCTTCGTTGGACTTAACGTGCTTCATGAGATGTCGTTCAGTGGACCCTTACCTTTCTAACTAAACATGGATTTACAGCTGTGGATGTGTTTATGACTCGGTATTACGACGGATCTGGTATGTACAGCTTTTCCATTGCTCATGTTTTTATGTGTACTGCTTACACAAATGTAGCAAATACAGTCTTTATGAGCTTTCCATTGAAAAACAACCTCAAGCATGTGACGTAAATGTTACGCCCCTTAACATATTGTGATTGTAGATTTGGTTAAACTAATCATGTATGTCTGTAAATTGTAGCGAATCAGTTCAAGGGGGAAATATGAATAATCAATCAAAACTAGTTATGATAAATTATAAATATTTAGAAGAAGTATTTACTTGACCTATCAGTGTCAAAGAGTTATGCCCCTTAACATATTGTGATGCCCTGTCCGTCCGGAGCAACGAGACATAAACATTAAACCCATTATAAACATGATATAACGTGATTTCTAGTCGTGTCCTCTTTTGGAAGGCTAAACAAGTAGTCAACGAAACAACGTCACAAAATGCGGCCTTGAGTGAGAGGAGGCCAGAGGCCTAAAGCGAGGGGAGGCCGGCTTGAGTGAGCAGAGGTTTGTGCACTGATACAGTACGTTCAGCCGGCTATGTCTGCTGTAGAATACTTACCCAGATTGGCGCTTTGAAATAATTTTTGTGTGAATTTGTCCATTTAAACACAGTACTTCAGAGAGAAAGTATATATCTGGCTCTTAAATGTTTAAACTGGCAAAGCTTAAATGAGTTTAGTTAAAACACAGATATCAACATGTGGTGTTCAGGTCTCACCTGGGAGTGCACACTATCAGCACCCGGGTGATGATAGAATTAATGACCCCTTTAAAGCAGGTTGGATGTGTTTGTTTTTTGTCAAATCAAATAATTTAAACCTTAGTTAAACTAAAACCCCTTTCACACTGTGATTCCGGATAATACACAGATAATGTGTCCTGGAAATTGTTTCAGGATCATTAGATTTTTGTTCATTCACACTGCCAGTGATTTCCCCGCAATCTGTGCGTGCGTTCACACACAACCCATAAAGGTCCCGTAAATGACACGTGGCATCAGGATGTGACGTATAATGTACGAGTCGAAAACGCTAGGCACGTTAACTTTCACTTAAGTTGGCAAACCATCTCAGCTTTAACCAATGTGCTTGTTTTTTTTTTTTTTTACCTATAACCAATAATAACCTGTTAAGAGGCAGTGTAGAGAAGAAAGATCTCTGATAGCCGAGGCACTCCGTAATTAAAATGTCTTTATTACAAAAATGACATGTCCTAAATGGACAACTTTAAAATGCCCACGCGTAGCGGCATGGGGCCTTCTTCAGGGCATAGTGAAGCAGATAAAAAAAAAAAAAAACTGATCTTATAATGACAAAGACACACGGGTAGAAGCAAACACACAGGTGCTAACAATCAGTATTGAATGTCTACAGGTAATTACTAGGACATGCCTCTCACACCGTTCTCAGCACTAAAGTTATTAGTCACAATAAACAACAATTCTCAAAGATGAAGGGTCACTATGGTGTATTTCTTTATAGTGTTTGGCCAAAGAAATACACCATAGTGACCCTTAATCTTTGAGAATTCAGGGCATTGAAATTATTAAAAAATCAATACATGGAGGTGATATTTTAAAACAGTTATAGCAATGTGAAACCTTTTGGATATGGAGTTTCAAAGCAATGGATTATCCAGGATTAAATGAGGAGATAGATTATAGACCTTTTCTGTGATTTTGTAATATTGTTCTTTCCCGTAACTATTCTTTCCATATATTGTATATGTATATGTGTATGCATTTGTATAAATGAAGGTGTAAGCATGAATATATGCATGCTACCTGTTTTGCTTGCATTGTTACCAACAGCTTCATTGCTGAGAATCATGTGAGAGGTGTGCCCTAGTAATATATGCATGAATGTATGTGCATGCTATTTGTTGCTTCTTTATTTATTGTTGTGACCAGCAGCTTCAGTGTTGAGAACCATGTGAGAGGCGTGCCCTAGCAATGTATGCATGAATATATATGCATGCTATCTGTTGCCTGTGTTTCTGTTGTTTATTGTGACTAATAGCTTTAGTGCTGAGAACGGTGTGAGAGGTGTGTCCTAGTAATTACCTGTAGACATTCAATACTGATTGTCAGCACCTGTGTGTTTGCTTCTACCTGTGTGTCTTTGTCATTATAAGATCAGTTTTTTTTTTTTTTAATCTGCTTCACTATGCCCTGAAGAAGGCCCCATGCCGCTACGCGTGGGCATTTTAAAGTTGTCCATTTAGGACATGTCATTTTTGTAATAAAGACATTTTAATTACGGAGTGCCTCGGCTATCAGAGATCTTTTTTTCTACACTGCCTCTTACGATGTTCTACCTTGGGCTGAAGAGCACCCAAATCAAACTTAAAAGGGATTGAGCACGCCATTCATCTTGAATTTAAACAATAATAACCTGTATCAATCATGAAATATAATTTATTTATGTATTTATTTTTTATTATTTAATTACATTTTGTGGAAGTGTAAAGAGTACTTCATAGGTGGGCAACCTAAAAAATTGCAGCTCTATATAACCATTGACATGGTTGTGTATGATGTATACTATGCTGTATTGTTGCTGCATGTGTACATATATGTTCATGCATTTTGATTGGCTGTAAAAAGTGACATTACTGTTGGTCCTGTTTTTATGCTGAAGTGACAGTAGTGGAGAGATTCTGAACAACAACTGTGTGATGGAGTACCACCAAACCACTGGCACCCTGAGTGCACACTTCAGGACCATGGTAAATTGCACTTAAAGGCTTCACATTACACATGAAGTGTGTACCACAAATGCACCACAAAATGTTGTTAATGACTTTTATACTGTTAGTAATATTTCAAAATGAACTCTTCATGTAATAAAGCAAGTACATTTAAAAGTTTGTTTAAAAGAATTTAAAGTCATCCTGCGGAGATTTGTTAATAAGGCCTAATGAGTGTTATAAAGATAACATGTTTTGCCTGCTGTTATTTGATTCAATGGAGGTTTTGGAATTTGATTAATCAAAACTTGTTTTAAGATTAATGACTTAAGAAGATTACTTATTTTTCCTCTTGTTTGCAGTCTCTGAAGCGTATAAAGAGATCAGACCGCCGTGGGGCAGAGTCAGTGACTGAAGAGAAGTTTACGGTTCTTTTTGAGTCTCAGTTCAGTGTGGGAGGCAATGAACTTGTGTTTCATGTGAAGGTGAAACATTACACTGAAACACAAATCTTGTCAAAATCATTCCTATTAGTTTTATTATGCTACTTTGTATCATTTGTAAATTTGTTTCTTTTTGCTTCTCTCTCTTGTGCAGACATTATCTCTGCCTGTTGTGGTCATCGTTCATGGGAGTCAAGACAATAACGCTACAGCGACAGTACTGTGGGATAATGCTTTCTCTGAGCCGGTTAGTGGACACATCAGTTATATATTCTTTGCATATTTTAGCAAAATGTAGTGTTCTCGGCTGATAGAAAAATACATTTATAATGTTGTTTTGAGGCGACTTAACACAAATAATCTGTTTCTGTTTTCTAATTGTCAGATATAGTCCATTTACACTTATGAACATGTTGTCTTCATTTACTGTAAACTGTTGTTGGTTTACTGGGATTGGAACACATGCCAATCTCTTAATAGGGTCCAAATGGTTCAATTGTTTTGAGCAACCAAAATGCAACAAAGTCCATAATTGTCCTGTAAATGTTCTGTGCTTTTATTATACTTCAGTATTCACAGAAGTACACACTTGTGCTAATTAGGTTCTGCATGAATTCTGCTTAGGGTCGAGTGCCATTCGTGGTGCCAGATAAGGTGCTGTGGCCACAGCTGTGTGAGGCTTTGAACATGAAATATAAATCGGAAGTTCAGAGCGAGAGAGGTCTGTCAGAAGACACTCTGGTGTTCCTCGCTCAGAAAGCCTTCAGCAGTTCCAGCAACAACCCTGAGGACTTCTGCAACATGACTATCACCTGGTCTCAGTTCAATAGGGTAACCATCAGCATTACCTAGAGATTTTCTTCTTTGAGTTTGTTCTTTTCAGTGGTTGGCAAATCAGACTGAACTAGTTTTCAGCAAATTAGACTGAATCGGTTAAATTGACTGATGCATCATTCCAGCATTGTGAGAACCTAAAAGAGGATGTTGCGAGTTACACACATATGAGCGGATAGGAGCGTTTAATTTAAAAGAATTGCATTTTAGAGACATGCATTAAATTTGAGACATACAACAGGTAATATAATATGGTATATCTGAAGCAATAGCCAACAATACATTGTATGGGTCAAAATTATTCATTTTTCTGTTATGTCAAAAATCATTAGGATATTAAGTAAAGATCATATTGTCCTATCCTAACAAACCATACATCAATGGAAAGCTTATTTATTCCGATCATATGCCATATATCCAGTCTCAGGATCAAGTCTTGGGTGTTCTTGTGTTGACAGGAGAGTTTGCCAGGCAGGAACTTCACATTCTGGCAGTGGTTGGATGGCGTCATTGAGCTCATGAAGAAACACCTGAAGTCTCACTGGAATGATGGGTAAAGACTAATACAGCATACTTCACGCACTAATAAGAGTGCATTTAGTAAAATGTATGTTTATCTGCAGAGCAATTCTGGGTTTCCTGAACAAGCAGCAAGCTCAGGACATGTTGATGTCCAAACCAAATGGTACATTCCTTCTGCGCTTCAGCGACTCTGAGATCGGAGGGATCACCATAGCATGGGTTGCAGAAAACCCAAACAAAGCAGGTAAGGAAAACAGTAAATGGTTAGTGAAGACGATACTAATGAGAACTGAGATGCATTTAGCCAAAGGTGTGTCTAAGCCAGCCTTTCTCAAAGTGGGTGCCGTGGCAAAAAATTACAAAGGCTAAAAAAAAATAATAATTAAAAAAATCTGACATTTCAAATATAAAATATATTTGAATTTACATAAATACATTCTTCTTCTTTTTAACCCTTTCGCACCTACGATCACACATTCACACATGTGATTAGGACGGTCAGTGCATCACGTTCATTCAAATGTAAATTCAAATGTGCTTTCGCGTTGGCTGGAACTGAGCCAGAGACAGGCGCGCTCAGAGCTGTCATATATCACAACTTTTCAGTGTTTTCAGCCACATAATGTTTATTTTAGGTTTCAGACATATAAGTACTAAAAAAACAATACATTTAGAGTTTGTAAAATACACACTGATGTCAAAGGAAGAGGCAATAATAATCCTTTCCAGTATAATTAGTTTTATTCATATCAGATACACATTGTGTAAGTAACTTTAAGTTTACTCTATTCTTCTCCCAGATCACCTGCCACTTAATTTATGTATTTTGGGTGAAGTGGATGAATTCACGTCTTGTAAATCCAACAGATCGATTCTCTGAACTGCGTCTGCAGCGCCGATGGCGGCGCCCATCGTACATACAGCTCAGCTAACGCGATTGTTATAAAGGTGTTTAAACGACAGAACACTTCCACTTGCATATATTTGACAATCGGAATATCAGATATGTCATGCCATATCTAACACATTTGTGATTATTCTGAATAAAAAAGGAAAAATTACATAAAAGCAGATCATCATTCATTCAGCTCTGTTGTTGCTGCTTATTGTTATTGTTATTTACAGTTCGTATTATGCTCTTTTCATTACTGTCCTGTCTAAATAAACAGGACATTTGCATTTACATTTGGGTAATGCAATGTTTTTGAATTATATTTTACACTGGGGTGCCTTGAGATTTTATGCACTTTTGAAAGGTGCCTTGACTGAAAAAAGTTTAAGAAAGGCTGGTCTATGCTGTACAGAAATGCACAAATTTAACAGCAGCCATCATATTCTAAGTTTTAGTGTTTCATTGTGCAGGAGAAAGGATGGTGTGGAACCTGATGCCCTTCACTACTAAAGATTTCTCCATCCGCTCTCTGGCTGATCGGATCAGTGATCTGAACCATCTGCTCTTCCTCTATCCCAACCAGCCGAAAGAGGAAGTCTTCTCCCGTTACTGCACACCTCCAAACTGTATGCATGTTTTCTCAGAAAATGTCATCAAATTATTGTATGCTTGATTGTTAGCACAGTTGCAGTTACTTAGCATTATTTCAAACTTTCAGGACAACTTTACGCACCACCTTTCAGTGAAAATGTTTTTAGAATTCAGTATGGGTCATTTGTTTAATTACTATGACAGATGTCAGTTGAGCTGATGAAAGCAAAGGCCAATCAGAGGTATTTAATTTAGTCAGAAATTCAACTTGCTACCACTCAAAACATGATTTTGTTTAGTTTAAGCTCACAACTGGGTTCTGCGTGCTCCTTTTTCCTATAATTTCATTTTTATGAGACTGCAGAATATAATGAGTAAACTTTAGTGATTGACAGCTTCAATGTTTATAAAAAGGTAATAAAGAGAGTCAGAAACTCAAAACACGTTTTTGTTCAGCACAAGTTAAATGACTGTGTTCAATATATATATGCTTACTGGGGGTCTTGTGAATTAAGAGTTTCTATTAACAATCTTTAATGAATGTGATTTGGTTTTTTTCAGCAAAAGCAGTGGGGGATGGATACGTCAAACCAGAGATCAAGCAGGTGGTGAAGGTTGAGTGAGTATTGTTCTCTTCTCTCATGTTATTATACATGAAGTCAAATGATTATTATTAATAATTCCTGAATATTAGAGAAATGTGATTTTACATATTCCAATACATACAAAGGAATAGTTCATCCAAAAAGGAAAATTTGTTGTTAATTTTCTCACATCAGGCCATCCAAAGATGAAGGTGACTTTTTTTTTTCTTTAGTAAAACATTATAGATGATTTTTAGCGGAAACTGTAGTTCTTGGTGATTTATAAAATGCAAGTCAGTGGCTACTGGTTTTTGAGAATTAAAAAAAAAAATTATATCAAGGATTATACAATGATATATTCAGGTCAAGTCAAGTCACATTTATTTATATAGCGCTTTTAACAATAAAGATTGTGACAAAGCAACTGAACAGCATTAAATAGGAAAATAGTTTGTCAGTAATGCAAAAAGGCAGTTCATCATTGAATTAAGGGATGTTATCATCCAGCTCAGTTCAGTTTAAATAATAATTGTGCAATCAAGTCGACGAAATCGCTGGAAATGAAGTGTCCCCAACTAAGCAAGCCAGAGGCCTGTGGTCTTGTCCTGGTGGTCGTCTAGGAGACAAGGTCTTGGCTGTGGACCTGTCTCTGGGGCTCATCTTGTTGTCCTGGTCTCCACTGACATTCAGGGCTGTCGAGGTCATCTCTAGTTGCTGGTCCTCCATCTGGGATGGATACATACTGGATCCGGGTGACTGCAGTGACCATCTGATCTGGATACATACTGGATCTGGTGGCTACGGTGACCTTGGAATAAGAGGGAAACAGACTAATATTAGCATAGATGCCATTCTACTAACAATGTAGCAAATACATTGTGTGTTATGGGAAGTGTTCCCAGTTCCGTTTTTCCTAATTAATGCAGCCTAAAAATCCTTTAACGGATTTGAATATTAGAATTGTGTTACTGTGTTATCTGTAAATCAGGTTAAAAAGATGGGTCTTTTAATTTAGATTTAAACTGACACAGTGTGTCTGCCTCCCGAAAAATGTAAGGTGGTTATTTCAGAGTTTAGGCACTAAATAGGAAAAGGATCTGCTGCCTGCAGTTGATTTTGATATTTTAGGTATTATCAAATTTCCAGAGTTTTGTGAACGCAGCAGACATCGAGGACTATAATGCAATAAGAGCTCATTCAAATACTGATGTGCTAAACCATTGAGGGCTTTCTAAGTAATAAGCATGATCTTATACAATCTATACAATGTTTGATAGGGAACCAGTGCAGTGTTGACAGAACCGGGCTAATATGGTCATACTTCCTGGATTTAGTAAGAACTCTAGCTACTGCTGAATTTTAGACTATCTGGAGTTTGTTTATTAAGCGTGCAGAACAACCACCTGAAAAGGCATTACAATAATCTAGTTTTTTAGATGGAAAAAATGCAGTTTTACAAATGCTAGAAATGTGGCTTTCAAAGGAAAGATTGCAATCAAATAGTACACCTAGGTTCCTAACTGATGAAGAAGAATCAACAGAGCAGCCATCACGTCTTAGACAGTGTTCTAGGTTATGACATGCAGAGTTTTTAGGTCCTATAATTAACAGCTTTGTTTTTTAAGAATTTAGCAGTAAGAAATTACTCCTCATCCAGGTTTTTATATCGACTATACATTCCATTAATTTTTCAAATTGGTATGTTTCTCTGGGCCGCGAAGAAATGTAGAGCTGAGTGTCATCAGCATAACAGTGAAAGCTAACATTCCTAATGATATCTCCCAAGGGTAACATGTAAAGTGTGAAAAGTAATGGCCCTAGTACTGAGCCTTGAGGTACTCCACACTGCACTTGTGATTGATATGATACGTCTTCATTCACTGCATTGAATTGATGGCAGTCAGATTAGTACTATTTGAAGCATGATAATGCACTTCCAGTAATGGGAGAAAAAAATTCTAGTCTTTTCAAGAGAATGTTGTGATCAATAGTGTCAAACACAGCACTAAGATCCAATAACACTAATAGAGAGATACAACCACGATCAGATGATAAGAGCAGGTCTTTTGTAACTCTAAGGAGAACAGTCTCACTACTATGATACGGTCTAAATCCTGACTGGAAATCCTCACAGATACCATTATCTTATGAAGAATCGATCTGTACAAGAAACTGAACATTATTTATAGCATTACCTGTTATTACTTCTTCTTTTATTGTATTACTGACTGTTTACTTATCTTAAAGGGGTCACTGTATACCCATTTTCCACAAGTTGATATGATTCTTTGGGATCTTAAAGGGGTGGTTGACTGGTGTTTTTTAGGCTTGATTGTGTTTACGGATTGCAGTCTAACGTGTTCATGCTTCGTTTAAAAAAATAGTTTTAGTTTTTCACATAATTTACCTTTATTGCATGCCGATCTGTCCGTTCTCTGTCAAACGCCTCAATTATTTCTTATGAAGCCCCTCCCTCAGAAATACACGATGGGCTGAGATTGGTCAGCAGGCTCCGTGTATTGTGATTCCCTAAACCGCCTCTACAGCATATCTGAACATCCCGCCCCTCAAGCTTAGAATGTTCTCCGATTGTATTGTAAACAAAGACGTCCTCTATATTGCTTATCAATTTGAGATACGCTGTTGTTTGTACATGCTACTGCTTCTGTTAGCTTTTAATATTCAGTTTATTCTGAAAAAAAAAATTCTCCGTGGTAGTGTAAAACAACACCCTTTTTGGTTACACTATATTGGTATATACTATAATATAGTAATATTAATCAACTACATGTACTTACTATATGATTAGGGTTAGGATTAGAGTTTGGTTTAGTGTTAATTGCATGTAATTATGCATAAGTTATTGTTATTATAATAGTAAGTACACGTAACGTGTAACAAGGACACCTTAAAATAAAGTGTTACCATTTTTGCACTGTCAGAATCTAGTTTTAGTGCATGCTCTTTTAAATGCTAATGAGCTCTGCTCACCCCTCCACTCTCTTCCATGGGGTGATGAGCCATTCTCATGAGACTGTTTACTTTAGCCGTGGAACCTGCTAACTAGAACATTATTAGGAAAGGTTATTTGCAAAGATTCATAAAAGAACTGTATACTCGCTTCTTCTTTAGGCAAGACTGAATCACAAATGATTTGTGTGAACATAAACATATCTATCTAGATTGGGGGCGCATTCCCGTCAAAACAAACGTAATCCACTGTGTCTTCAGCGGGTCAGATGTCGCGAGTAAATGACAAGTGCTATGTTCATTATTAGATCCAACAACAAAAAACCTCAGTCACTTAGGAGTCATTCTTGTCTACAACCGCGCCAGTGTCGAAACAATGGCGGACTGATGACAGCTTACTCCGGGTGGGTCTAGGGTAAAATGCTAGTGTCAATCAACAATTGTGGGTGGGGACTGGGTTTTTTATGTGACATCACACAGACACGCTTCTGAGAATGGGTTGAAATGAGAAATGGGAAATTATTAAACAAGATAAAAAACAACACTGGTTAGATCTTTATTATTATAAGGTGGTTGTTTGCACACACTGCCAACTAGTGTTGGGCATATGGAATCACCAATAATCGAAAAAAATATACTTTCAAACATACTGATAAACTAACATTAAATATAAAAATACTATATTTAAAACAGCTAGTTCATATATAGTTGGACGCAACTGTCATATTGCTCGTCCTGTGACAAATTTGCTGCATGTGCACATGGAAGCTATTAGTCTAAATTTTCAGCAAAATCAGTCAATGGTGAAAATCAATAGTAGATTTAATTTAAAAGTCCAACAGTTTAACACTAATATTGGACATAAATGAACACATTAAATATAAAGTATTCAAAACAGTTCAAATATTGGAGTAAAGTTGAATTGAACTGATGACTCAGTCATTCAGTGCTCCGGACCACGCGCCGCATGATGATCCAGACGTACCGCCACAGAAACAAGAATGAGATGCCTTCTTGCATAACTGTGGCATTAAACTCCGTTGATCATAAACATGAGTAAGTCTCTTTTTATTTATTTATATACTTGTACTAGTTTTCACATAACGTGTAAACATTTGACTAGTTAGACTTTTTCCAAAGACTTTTTACAAACTAGAATTCTTGACTGAATGTATAATCAAGTGAAATATTATGAAGTTTATATAACAATATACAATACTATACCATTCAAAAGCTTGATGTAAATAATATAAATGTAACAAATAAATTTAACTGTAACAAATGTAACGAACAATGCTGTTCTTTCAATTCATCCCCCCTGAAAAACCTGAAAAAAATATTCTCAGCTCTTTTCAACATTAATAATAATGATTATAATAACAAATTTTTATTTATTTATTTTTTTTTTTTAGAAAATAAGATTATTAAATGATAAATGATTTCTGAAGGATTGTGTGACTGGAGTAATGATGCAAAAAATTCAGTTTGAAAGTTAGCTTTGATTGTTCCTAATAAACTGTTTAACTGCACTCGCAAGTGGATATTAAATTATGTTGTGGGATAATTAAATATATTCTAAATAAACTACAAACTTAAAATTATATACATTTATTTTGTCCTCACATTTTTTCTTTTAACTCCTCCCTCTCAGTGACACACTTGACTGAAAGGCTCATTATGCAGCTCATTATGCGGGTCTGTGTCTTCTCAGGTGTAAATCACAATGATATTCATGATAGTTGATGCCTACTCGGACATTGTGCGCACCGAACAGAGCGTGCGAGTAACCAGCTACTCAGTTCAGCTTTCCCGCATCGCGGGGCTGATGCCAACTTTAATGTGTTGAATGTTTAGAGCATGTTATAAAATGTTTTTTTTTTTTAAAGCACATGTCTGTTTTAATAAATGCTCATAGTAAGTCATAGCATATTGCCTAAAACATAAGGTACTAGGTACAAAAATAATCAGTGATACATTTGCGACCTCATAAAAAAAAGGGTCGCAATGTTATTTCAAAAGGTCGCATATGCAACCATTTTGGTCGCAGTGTAGTTCCCTGATATATGTATTTTTCTCTCTCAGGTTTTCTTCGCCCAATCCTGAACCATCTCCAGGGAATTCCTTCATGGAGCATGCAGCATCACCCACTGTCAATCAACACCATAACTTCACAATCTATCCATCAATGTAAGTTCTGAGGAACATCTTGTATGTGATAACCCCCCTGTCCATGCTATTACTGTTTATTAGGGCTGTAAAAAAAAAAAAGGTGTGTGTTAAAAGGAGGCTACTTTAATGCCCAGCCCAGGTATACTTCACATTCTGCATTCCGTTCCGTCTTGCGCCCGCCAGTGTCCGCACAGCTTTCAAAAGGCGGACTAACTCGACACGCAGTACCACTTCTGTCTCCTCATGCACCTCGTGCATGCGCTGTTGTACGCGTACTGTCTGCGTGCTCTCAAAAATGGCCCGCACACGGGCGGGGTGCATGGCTATCCATGAGCCCTTTTGATAACGAAAATTTCATAATGCAGACGGTGCGTGGAGGTGGACAGCCGAAGTATATTTTGGCATTTATCAGTGGCGCACGATATGCGATGACAATGTAAATGTAATTGCATTATAATTTTTTTGTTAGCCTACCCATTTGAAGCCACTAGATGCAGAGCTGCTGCGATGTTTGGAAAAAAAGTACTGTATTTTCCACACTATAAGGCGCACTTAAAATCCTTTAATTTTCTCAAAAAACGACGGTACGCCTTATAATCCGAAGCTCCTTATATATGGATTAAGGTGCTCTGTCAAATTGTTGACATTCCCTTTAGCACTGCTCAATCTAGTAGATACATAACGCAAACCCAGTCAATTGTTTGACTGCAGTATCTTCTATTCTATTTGCCTTATAATCCGGTGCGCCCTATATATGAAAACAGTTCTAAAATAGGTCATTCATTGAAGGTGCACCTTATCTGTTGTGCGCCTTATAGTGCGTGGGCACCGTGGGTAACCCACGGGTCGGGTTGGGGCGGGTTAAGAAATTGGCACTTTATTGCGGGGCGGGTTGGGACGGGTCAATAAAAACAAGATTTTTTAAAAATCCATTAATGTTGCATGGAATTTAGTGCTGGAAATTTTGATTCTTTCAAGAGATTCGTTGATTTTCAGGTTCGTTCACCAAAATGATTCATTCACTGATTCGTTCGGTGACCATTTCATATTACACAAATACGCCAGAAGTTGGCGAAAAAGAGTGTCTTATGTGCTATGTCTTAAATCAACGAACGTATTGATTTGGCTTTATTAAAGTGTGTGCATGATCGCATTAAACTGTTCAAATTAACAAAGCACGAGGTTTTATCCGGGATGAAACGTGGAGATATGTTCTGTATTGCAAATATGAAAACAAGCGTATGTGCACCTAGGGCTGTGACGGTTGCGGTCTACTGCCACCGAAGGTAGTGCATGTGACGTAACAAACAAGCAAGCATAATATACAAGTTACAAGTTTTATACAAGTTAAATACAAGTTTTGTATTTAAGTGCAATAACTGTAATAGTTGCAAATTCTAAGTCTATGGTAATTATCAATGACCTCAAACACAGTGTTTCCTTTAGATTTACAGATCTGAGCGCAGGAAAATACAGTTTATGCATTCAGCAAATTAATTAAAGTTGGGCGTTGGATCTTGTTGGGAAAGCACCACATCACCGATCTGGAGTCATCTGCATTCATGTCATCCATCAGCGTTTGCACAAGTTCTCGTGATCGCAAATGCTGGCTGGTCAGGTTTGGTGAGGCTTTCTCCAAACTGGCCAAATACAAACGAGACAGCGGTAAATAAAAGATGGTAACATGAATATATTGCAGATGAGGAGTTACTGAGCTTGCTTGGTGGCAGAAAAGTACACCGCGTTGCTACAGGTTTAGTCTGTCTAGTAGTCTATACAGGACATTTGAACTCTGTGTCAGTACCTCACAGACCGGACAGGGATTTATCATGTCGTGTTGTGCTGCATCCAGTGTAGCATCACTGATTATAATGAGTATTTTGTCCGTTAGACAGGGTGTATTTAACTTTCTTATTTAGGCTACTTTCTTGTTTAACTGCATTATTTCTTTGATATTTATTTTAGTTAAATAGAATGTGTTAGATTAGTGAGACAGTGCTGGGCTGATTTTATAGACATGTGCATACATATCCTGTATATAATATATATAAAAATATTACATGCATGCACAGTTTAAGTCAGCTTTAATCACCTTTTTTGGTAATTCCATGAATTAACTGACCACGAAACTGCTTGCACATAGTTTATTTCACAGTTTGATATGAAAGGATACGCACAAAAAGGAAGCACTGAAACGTCTCCTGTTCAGTCATTCTGCGACTGAATAAATTCACTTCTTGTCATTAGAAAAAGTGACAGAAGCAGCAGTTGTGAGTGGGTGGCCATCCCCGCCCCTATACGTTAAATATTTTCAATAGGCTACGTTAAACAGAAAAAAAAATATCGCCTTCGTTAACGTGCAAATTTTGACACTAATATATTTATACATTAACACTAATATATTAATTTATACATTAACACACACACACATATATAAATCAACCACCGTCACAGCCCTATGTGCACCAATAACTACGCTTTGTATTTGCTGATTGCTGATCGAGATTTACATGCTTGACCGACTGACCCTGTATACTCTCATTCATTTCATTCACGAACTGCGCATACTGCTGTGGAGGGAGGAACTTCAGTGAACGAGAAATTAGCCTTTTACTGTCTATGGTCAGCGGATTACGTAAACGAGAACAATTAGTTCACCTAAAAGATTTGTTCACGAATGAACCATCATAGTGCAATTTACCCATAGCCTATATTGATAAGGTTACGGTACAAAGGTCTAAGTAGCAACGTAACTTCCGTGATGTCCCCATGCGCGGGGCGCATGTATATAATTTGAATTTTGATAATATCTAATATTTAGTTTTTCAGCCATTCTGACAGCCCTACTGTTTATCTCTGCAATAATATATATATGTGTGTGCATCTGAAGGAATGACTCCATGTTAGACGCGGAAGGTGAATTTGATCTGGAAGAGACCATGGACATGGCCCGACAGGTGGAGGAGTTCCTTCGTCAGCCCATGGAAACCCAGTGGAGCGGACAACAGTCATGATCTTTTAACCTTGTGATCTCTTATGAGAGCTACACAAAAACTCAGTGGTTACATTCCATATTTTTATCTTTACAAATGTGAAATGCTATGTTTGTCAAAGCTGATCAATGGATGCTTAACTGCCTTTGCATTTTATATATAGTTTGATGTTTAATTTCCCATCATTAACCCCCGAAGAACAATAGACTATCAGTTGCAATAATACACTTCTATTTGACTGGATATGAGCGGCTTTATTTTACTAGCACAGTGTGGGTTTGACACTTTCATTGCCCTTTATCTTGATTGTTATAGTCGTGTTATAAAAATCTTCTTGATCAAATCTTTAAGTCCAGTCACACAATTGGCTAATTGAAGACATTGATCTTTCAGTATTCAGTCTTCTCAATTTGTTCACCTACAATTAGAATGCTTTACAGTTGCATTCAGGGTTGCCAGGCCACGAAACAAAACCAGCCCAGTTGCTATTCAAAACTAGCCGTCACATTTTCCCACGGTTTTCACCTGCTGAAAACATAAACCAACGAGCGAGTTTCGCTGCCTCTCTAACATGATCCTGCATGAGAGCAACCAAGGGGGACACAATCAAAATTATCACCTTGCCGGACTTTGGCCAGTTTCTCGCTGACGATCGGTAACAGTTGATAAATTAAACTCCCAAAACCTGTCGGGAGTAGGGCCACAATAACACCTCCATTCAAAATGTGAAACAAATACTCTTCTTGTTTGGGCTACAGTTCCAGTACAGTACAAATCCCGGGAATATTGTCCATAACAGAGTGAATAGCATCCCGTGTCTCCATGTCCACTGTCGTTTTCGATATTCCCTAACCTAAACTACAATCTTAAATTCTGCGCTTACGCTTACCTTTGCATCTATGTCACAGCTCTCAGCCCGCCCTCTGTTCATTGGAGCCGGAGGAAATCTGGGAGATGGTTTGCTATCTCAGACTGAGTACAGAAGTTAACTGAAATTAAGCAGAATTACGAAGTCTGACGTAGTCAGGCTAGGACTTGGTAGCCCTGACTGCATTTTGTCATTTATGCACCTTGTGGCACTACACAGAAAAATGCCTATTGTATAACTGGTGCTGTATGTTTAATTAGTTTTCTAACGTCTTTAATTGTCTACCAAACAGGCACTCCTGGCTATCCTGGTTGACATTAGTGTGGAGTTATTTCTCCCCAACATTAGTTACAGCATCCCCTAGCATTGGAGATGTATTAAATTTAGCACGTAAATATCCATGCATTCCAAACCATTCACACTTTCTAGATATTAGCTTATGAAATTTAATTGATAATTTTTAGGATTTGGGATTGGGAATCTTAGATCTTATTGGGAAGCACTTCCTCTATCAAACGGTTGCCGAGTTATGATCTTTATGTTGTGTTGCCCCCTATGGGTGGATTTTGACACAATTTGTTGTGAATTCTTAGGGTTGTTTATGTGTACCAAGTTTAGTTAAATTTGATATCTTTAGAGCAAACTGAAGAATCAAAAATCTTTCAATAACCCTTTTTTTATTTTATGTTTTAAACTAGCTTCTTGTTTGAGGGTTGAAGGGTTGTTTTTTTTTGTTCAAATAATCTCTTACCCTTTCTTGATGGGCAGAGACACAGTCAGCTATTAGTAGGTGTGAACACTGTGATTCTGCAGAGCTTTGTAAATGTCACTCTGTCAACAACATCATATAGCAACATTTGCTCAGCCAGTGGCTTGAGTTTGGGTAAATAGCATCTCTGGTAAACAAGCAATCATGTTATGGTGGTTGGGGTCTGTATGTGTTTTAACTTGAAAACATTCTGATCTGTTAACCATCTTGGCCATTTTTTTATATCTGACTCCTTTCCACCCCAGATACCTCATTTTCCCTGAGCCTTGATCAGCTGAGGTTTGTCCAGTTGTTACACCAATGTCTGTTGTTAGCTTTCTAATTTAAGCTAATTTTTAAATACTCTCAGATTTCATATATATTTATCTGAAATTAGTTTAACACTTCAGTCTTTTGCTCTGGGTAAATATCTATTAATGGTTATCAATGAACTTGAGAGCCAAAATTGTACAAGATACCAGTTGTTTGTGAAGTTTATTTTTCTTAACCTATTGGCAAATGCTTCTATTAAACATTTTAAGCCTTGCCTGTATACCGAAATGGATTTTATAGATATCAAAGCAAATGACCAAAGAGCAAAGTTATGTAAATGTCAGTCAAGATAAAGTCCTCCCCCCAAGAATAGAGCTCAGGAAAATACACATCAAATAGATGTTTAATATTACCTATGCAGACACATAATTTTATCTATCTATATATATATATATATATAGATATATATATATAAACTATATATATATATATTGACAAATAGTTATAGTTACCACAGTGCTATCTAAAAATAAATATACCATTGCAATGTCAATGAATTTTGCCTGAATTGTCTTTTAGAGCAACAGTAACTTGTAACGCTGGTTTTAATATGTTCCTACTGTGGTGGCTTGGCTTTAGTGTCGGTCTTATTTTTTTCTGTAAAATCTTTTTTTTTTTTTTTTTTTTTTTTACATTTGTACTTTTTCCTATTGTTAGAAATAACATTACAAACATTACATTATGTTCTATATGTAAGGGATAATGTCCAATCTATATGTAAGGGATAAATCCTGTCATCATCATAACTTAACATGGATGGGGGTTATCCCTACCCCAGCACAAAGTGCAAGGGGTTGTCCTGGTTTTTTATTTTTTTATTTTTGTGGAATGTAACGATTTTATTACATGGCTACCTAACAAATAAAAATATAAATGCATGGTTATGAGTTGAATTATTGTATCTTGAAGAGAGGGTGGAAAGACAGTAAACCGGTGTCACACATCAGTTGTTTTGATTATGACGTGATGTGACATGAGGTCAAGTATGGTGACCCATATTCGGAATTAGTGCCCTGCATTTATCCCATCCAAAGCGCGCACACGCACACACCTAAAGCAGTGGGCCATTTTTTTTTTTCTGCGGTGCCCCAGGGAGCTGTTGGGGTTTCGGGGACTTGCTCAAGGGCACCTCAGTTGTGGTATTGAAGGTTGGAGAGAACGCTGTACATTCACTCCCCCCACCTACAATTCCTGCCAGTACGAGACACGAACCCACAACCTTTGGGTTACGATTTCTACCCAATTCTACCAATTCTCTAACCATTAGGCCACAACTTCCCAACAACTTACAATGTAACGAAGTTTCAGTATTCAGAAATATTTCACCACAATAATCCTCTGCATGACCAGCTATGTTCAAGCATTCTTCAGAGCTGTGAGATAATCTAACTTAAACTGGTTCTTCTGGCAGGTCTGCTGGTGTTTTGAGTTAAGATTTGCTGTACTAGACATTGGACTTGGGTAGCACAGAGCAGTATACTGCATCAAGTGCCTAAAAATATTTTATTGTAGGTTATAACTGGGGTGCGATTTGTGAAAAAAACAGAGAGGGGGGGGGGGGTGTTTTGAAACATTTTAATTCATAAAAGTAAACCATGAGAACATGACGTCATGCACTAATTAGAAAACTTATGACGTAAGTGCGTCATAT
>NC_068371.1:39204040-39228391 GCF_023724105.1 Carassius gibelio
TGCACTTTGGATGGGTTAAATACAGAATACGAATTCAGAGTACAGGTCACCATAATTAACTGTATGCCACTTTCACAAAAACAAGAGAAATCTCATTATGCAAATGCAACCATTTAACGCTTCAATATTAAGAAAACAAAAAAAACACATTTTGCAATTAGGCATTTAGCCATGAACATTTATCATGTGATCCTCAACAGTGGTGAAAATTATTATTCATACTGCAGTGCATTATGGGAGTAATTTGTGTATTGCAACATGAAGCATTTTGTTGATTGTCACCATTGTAGAGATTCATATGCTGGTTCTTGATATCTGTGTGTGTGTCTAAAAAGCACTGGAGTTCAAACTTCTATATGTGTTATTAAAAAAAAAAAAAAAAACACTGTAAATATTAGAGCAATGCTTTTTTTGTGTGCATGCTGTAGTTTCACTGGAATTATTCAAAGCGGAGACATGTGATAAGAAAGAAAACAAAAATATTTGAGACATAGTTAAACCAGTTTATTGTGACTATATGTTTTTCTAATGTCACAGTTCTGCCGTCTCCACAACACCCCATGCAGAGCTACAGAGAAAGATCTAGCACAACAAGTCAAGGGTCAAGAGCACAATTAAACCAGACACTGATCTCCATGATGGTGGCATAATTTTAACCAATAAAACATCAACATCTGATCCTCTGTAATTCTCAATAGCATTCAGCCATTCAATAGTCACTTAATTATCTCATTAACTTTAACTCTTTGAGGACTTGGGATTTAACTTGATAGTCGTTTGTGACTTGGAAGGAATGACTTGGTTCCTCTGGTGAAATCGGCTGCTGGACTTTTACTCTTTGGCCCCTGGATTTCCCACCTCTGTACAAAACTGGTCTCTTAAGGTACCAATCACAAGGGTACAAATTTGAACCCTATGCCAAGGGTACAAAGCTGTACTCTTGAGGGTACAGCCCCAGTGACAAGCTATTGTACCCCTAAAGGTACAATTATGTACTTTATTTTCTGAGAGTGTACCCTCAAGGTTACAGCTTTTGTACCCTTGGTATAGGGTACATTAAACATCAACATCTGATCCTCTGTAATGCTCAATAACGGCAGGTGTTAATCATTAATGCACAATCATCATTTAATTAGTCACTTAATTATCTCATTAACTTTAACTCTTTGAGGACTTGGGATTTTACTCAAGACTCGTTTGTGACTTGGAAGGAATGACTTGGCTCCTCCTCTGGTGAAATCGGCTGCTGAGTTCATGGGTGGAACAAAAATATGGCAGGACTTTTACTCTTTGGCCCCTGGACTTCCCACCTCTGGTTCTTACAGGGCTTTCAACCAAGGAGGTCCTTCAAAAAATTACATTTACATATTTTTACATTATTACATTATCTTGTCAATAAATTACCTTTATCAGTAAGTTTTGGCCACTGCCTGACATCATGTACCCAATGTTCCCTTTCACCAGACATTTTCTTTAATGAGCAGGTTCCGCTTTCATTGAAATGTCATTAGAGGGCACCGGCGTCGCCAATTGATTTCGCAACGGATTTGTGTATAACAAAACCCAGTGTTAGAGCAGAGCGCAAACAATTATATCTGGAACATTAGAATACTGTAGAGCAGGGTTGTAGATTACGCAGGGGACGAGATCACGTTTGGAAACATGAAGAAATTAAGCATACGATTGCGACAATATATGGTTTATTTGTGTTTTTCAAGTCATCTCCAGCAGGTAATAAATAAAGTATATGAACATGCAGTGCTAATTGGCATAGCATTTATTACAGTATAGAAACTTTTCTGCCTTATTATGTGATGGAGTGTTTATATAAACAAATCATTTTTGGTTATTGTCCAGCAGTTATAGAGTTCAAAGCCAATTAAAAGCAGTAGAAATGAGAGGAAAATTAAAGTTGCCTATAAACTAACAATCTTACTGTTCTAAAACTTTTGACTGTTAATGTTTTTAAAGACGTCTTTTCTGTTCACCAAGCCTGCATTTATTTGATCCAAAGAACAGCAAAATCAGTAATATTGTTAAATATTTTTACTAGGACATTTAAAATAACTGTTTTCTATTTGAATATATTTATAAAATGTAATTTATTGTGATTTCAAATATATATATTTTTTTATCATCATTACTTCAGTCACACAATCCTTTAGAAATAATTCTGATATTCTTATTTGCTGCTCAAAAAACATTTATTATTATGATGTTGATCAATTTAAATCATCTGTGCTAAATAAAAGTGAAAGAAAAATTTGTACAGATTCTAAGCTTTTGAATGGTATACACTGTCAGAAATAGGGGTACAGTAGGAGTCAATTTCTGTCCCCCAATGTACAATCTACACTAACGTACCCCATAGGGCTTATTATTGGACCTCAAGGTACATGTATGTACCTTTTTGAGGTACATATATGTTCCAAAACATTAAAAGGTACATATATGTACCGTTTCTTTTAAAGGTTAAGGTACAAAAAGAACGTCCGGTTTCTTCTGTTTCTTTCTTTTGGCGGAGACAAAGTCATAGCACGGTTACGCATGGTTCTTACCAGATTTGGGAAGTCCAGGGCCCAAAGAGTAAAAGTTCATGGGTGGAACAAAAATATAGCAGGACTTTTACTCTTTGGCCCCTGGATTACCCACCTCTGTCTAGGGCGAATAGATTGAATAAAAGGCTTCTTTATTAACACAGTGACTTACCGACACCCAGTGGTGATATTACTTTCATAAGTATCATAAAGTAGGCCTATAATTTCATTTTGTCATTACATATTTCTGTGTTAAAAATGTTGTATTAAACATTAATCTCATTTCATTATACAGTTGTGATTGCTATGTAAAGGCATGTACAGCCATCTTATCAGCATTAAACTGTAAACAGGCCTAAATCTAAAGCAGCTTCAGACGCAGCTTCTATCTCTGAAGGCTTGATTAATACTGAATAATACTGAGTAAAAAAGAATGGAATAATTTTCAAATCTCATAAACTTATAATTTATTCACAATAGAATATAGATGATATATCAAATCTTGAAAGTGAGACATTTTGAAATGTCATGCCAAATATTGGCTCATTTTGGATTTCATGAGAGCTACACATTCCAAAAAACTTGAGACAGGTAACAATAAGAGGCTGGAAAATTAAATGTACATATAAGGAACGGCTGGAGGACCAATTTGCAACTTCTTAGGTCAATTGGGAACATGATTGGGTATAAAAAGAGCCTCTCAGAGTGTCAGTGTATCTCAGAAGTCAAGATGGACAGAGGATCACCAATTCCCCCAATGCTGCGGCGAAAAATAGTAGAGCAATATCAGAAAGGAGTTTCTCAGAGAAAAATTGCAAAGAGTTTGAAGTTATCATCATCTACAATGCATAATATCATCCGAAGATTCAGAGAATCTGGAACAATCTCTTTGCGTAAGGGTCAAGGCCGGAAAACCATACTGGATGCCCATGATCTTCGGGCCCTTAGACGGCACTGCATCACATACAGGAATGATACTGTAATGGAAATCACAACATGGGCTCAGGAATACTTCCAGAAAACATTGTCAGTGAACACAATCCACCTTGCCATTCGCCGTTGCTGGCTAAAACTCTATAGGTCAAAAAAGAAGCCATATCTAAACATGATCCATAAGCGCAGGCGTTTTCTCTGGACCAAGGCTCATTTAAAATGGGCTGTGGCAAAGTGGAAAACTGTTCTGTGGTCAGACGAATCAAAATTTAAAGTTCTTTTTAAAAAACTGGGATTTCATGTCATCCGGACTAAAGAGGACAAGGACAACCCAAGTTGTTATCAGCGCTCCGTTCAGAAGCCTGCATCTCTGATGGTATGGGGTTGCATGAGTGTGTGTGGCATGGGCAGCTTACACATCTGGAAAGGCACCAAAGGACAAAGAAGACCTAAGACAGTTGAGCAATTAGAAGCCTGTATTAGACAAGACTGGGACAACATTCCTATTCCTAAACTTGAGCAGCTTGTCTCCTCAGTCTCCAGACGTTTGCAGACTGTTATAAAAAGAAGAGGGGATGCCACACAGTGGTAAACATGGCCTTGTCCCAACTGTTTTGAGATGTGTTGATGCCATGAAATTTAAAATCAACTTATTTTTCCCTTAAAATTTTACCTTTTCTCAGTTAAAACATTTAATATGTCATCAATGTTGTATTCTGAATAAAATATTGAAATTTGAAACTTCCACATCATTGCATACTGTTTTTATTCACAATTTGTACAGTGTCCCAACTTTTTTGGAATCGGGTTTGTATTTAGGCCTAGTACGACATTCTGTTTAAATGGTTAATAAAAAATAATTTGCCCCTAATGGGAAAAAAAAAATTCTGACACTGTTAGAATCATTTCTGGTTTATTTCTAGTAAGTGAGTGCAGGTTTGAAGTAAATTAATTTCATTTTTCAGATTTCAATATTAAATAAAATAAAAAAAAGATTGGGATGAAACCCTGAATATATGCTGATTCATCAGAAAGACAATTTATTTATTTTATGTGAGAATTAAGAATAAAAAAAATCTGCTGGAAGAATATAAATCACTGAAGCACAAAAATCTGCAATTATCTTAAAGTCATTAGTTATTTTCCTATCAATACATAGTTGCTGAATATAACTAGGCCTACTGAGCTTATTGTAAATTCAACCCTGATAAAACATCAGTAATTGATAACTGAAGAACGGCATGAAGCAGTAGATTAGCTGATGCTAAGGATTAGACATAACACAAGGAATACATTAATTTGTTTTATTTGCACAGATTGCAGTGTAACTGTAAAATAATGTAAATATGTAACTTCATAGTTCTGTGCATATTTGTTTACATGTGCACTAGAACTGTTTGTGTGTATTGCTACTAGACCTTAAATTCCAAAGTACAGCTGTGCAATAAAGCTTTTCAATTCTATAAATTTATTATAATGACAGTGTGTAATATATTAAACTGATACAGTAATTGTCAGGTAAAATACTTTTAAAAACATTATTATAGTATGTCAACCATTGCCTTTTTAATTATTTTGTTACCTTTAAAATTGTTATATTGCAAAGCAAAATATATTTTACATGCATCTTCAAGAAACATCTAAAAACACATCTCTTTTATCTTTATTTGACCCTCGAACTCTATCACTGTCTATTCTAATTATATTTGATCATTTTTTTATATAAAAAAAACAAATAAACATAAAAATACTTGGCACGCTCTGGCACTCTTTATTCATTTTCTAACTGCTTGTTTTTCCTCCAACACTAGCTTTCTGTATTCTTTTTCAATTCTATCTACTTGTTTTCTTTGTATGTGTGTATGTATGTATGTGTGTGTGTGTGTGTGTCTGTGTGTGTGTGTATATATATATATATATATATATATATATATATATATATATATATATATATATATATATATATAAGTATTTCATAATTAATGATCTACTTAATAAAATTAGGGATGCACCGGTTTACCGTCCATAAATCGGAACTGGACGGTTTTTGCTTAAAATACGCGATCGGCAATCGGCCGGTTTTTGGTATTTTTTCGGCTGATGAGCAGGAAGCGAACAGTCGTTATTGTACTGACGCACAAATAAGAGTCCCTTTCCTGCGCGAGTGTACTGTACATGTCCCTGCACAAGCGGAGACCGTGAAGGGACGTTCAGCTCAACTTCTCGCGTGTTGGATGAGAAACGAATCAGACTAAACCAGAGGTGGGACTTTCATGTCACAAGCAAGTCTTCAAGTTATATCTCAAGTCCTCAAAGGGTTAAAGTTAATGAGATAATTAAGTGACTTATTAAATGATGATTGTACATTAGTGATGAACATATGCTGGTAACAGTCAACATCACTGAAGTAAAGAGAAACACAAGAACTACAATTGAAAAACAACAACAACAACAACACACACACACAAAAAAAAACAAAAAAAAACACTATGTCACCCTAATTGTGGTCAAGGTTTGCTTTAAGTAGTCTTTTGACCCTTTTTACTAACTCAAAGGAATTTGATTAAAAAAAATGCAATATTGTTTTCGCAACAGTTATGTATGCGTTGCTGAATCAAACCTTGCAGTAACAGATAATCTTCTGCTATTTTGCTTATGAGTCATGATTAAACATCATGAAGTAGTCTTTATCTTTGGATTGTTGACTGACACTCAGCGATTTCTGAACACCACAGCAATGCTTCAACGTTGAAAGACAAAAAAAGAGGAAATTGTCAGTTCAGGCTTTAAGACATGCACACTTATCACACGATCCTCAACAGTGGTGACAATTTTTCATACTGCAGTGCATGATGGGAGTTTTTACAATGGTGTTACCCAGCATGCAACATTTTGTTGATTGTCACCACTGTTGAGAGTCATATGCTGGTTCTTAATCTCTATGTGTGTCTCCAGAGTAGTGGAGCTCAATTTTGGTATTCACTTATAGACTTATAATTCACTAGCTATAATTGTTTTACATGTCGTAGTTCTGCTTGGTTGATTATGCAAAACTCAAATAAAAGAAATGTTAATATTTCTGTAATCAGACCAGGTCACGATTACTAGCTTATCACATACAGACAGATAATATCTTCTCTCTGCTTTACAGCACCATATATATGTATGTTGTTTTGGAACCACATACCTCGAGTAAGTAAGGTTTGGGGTTAATCAACCAAGAGTTCAGGGTTTAGTTCATGGTAAGTTAATCCTGCTTCCTGGAATCCACCCCCCCCCCCCCCCATGTTATGCAAAGATTTGGTTTAAAAAACAGTATCCAGAGGTGGGACTTTCAAGTCACAAGCAAGTCTTCAAGTCATATCCCAAGTCCTCAAAGGGTTAAAGTTAATGAGATAATTAAGGGAATAATTAAATGATCACTAAAACTGCAATTCATAGACTGGCCGCTTGAGACTGGTTCCAAAAGGGAGTCAGTCCCATAGTCTCTCCACGTTAAAATGGCCAACTTTACAGCAGAAAAAAAAGAAAGCTAATATTGCCCTTCATGACAACTGTGTGGTAGGGCTGTCAAAATTGCTCAAAAATTATGTTTGAATATTCCCTCTAAAAAAAAACATCTGGTCGCGCATGTTGTCAATGACGCACATTAAGTCAATAACAGGACAAAATAATACAAAGAGACATAACTACTTGTATAGGTAGTCTACAAAAACAAGGAAATCAACCAATGGCCAAGACTGCAGACCTCACGCTCTCTCACCCTCACGTTCTCTGTGCATAACGGTTTAAATGAACAAATAAATTTTGAGTGCTGATCAAGAGTTTTGTTTTGGGCTCTGCACTTGCTGCCATTTTCCATGAAGATGCATCAACTTTCAGCAGTGATTCTGTGCCAGACAGTGCGACTCCTGTGACCTGTCCCTCAACCCTCAGGCGCGCTAGCGCGCCCACTCGCAGAGTAGCCAACCACGCCTCTACTACCGCAAGCGATTTTTTCCACATTTTTTTTATTCGAATATTAATTTCCACCTTCGAAATTAGTTTTTTTTTTTTACGTATTTGAATATATATTCAAATTTAGAATATTCGTTGACAGAATGAATGTTTATAACATCCATTTATTATAATATTATATATTATAATATATAATATTATATTAAGCCTTAAAGTTCTGCATAATTAAGGGCGTGGCCACATTGAGTGACAGGTTGATTGACGGTGCTGTCACCACAGTCGAGCTAGGTGGGCGTATTTTCTGCAACAAGCTCTTGCCGTTTTGCCCTTTTTCGATTATCTGGGAGAAAACGTAGTTCACCTACGGTTGACGTCACGAACACAACGACCATGTTTTTATACAGTCTATTGTCATAACCCCCTCACACAAGCACTTCTCAATGCGGATGTCTGTTCTTGCTACAGTCTCATTTTATAATGTGAAACAACTGTCCTGATAGCACATTTACTTAGGTGTAATGAATGGCATGTGTTTATAACTCTCTTGAAATGTGGCTGACATTTGGGACATCATGATGAAATTGTCTCCTGTTCTGTGCTGTAGGCTCTGATGAGGATGCTGAGGGGAAAGTGAGACCATTCCTGGCTCGTCCCGGTTGCAGAGAATCTTTAGGATTGGTGAAAGGCAAGTCGTACCTCATCATGGGGAGATCTGTTGACCTGCCAGAGCTGGGAGGAAGGTATGTGTCAGTACTCCCTGATCTACAGGATTCTGCTTATTCACAGAAGGACCCACAAATTTACGATGCAACATATCATCGGATAAAAAAATAAAAATAAATGTGTGATATTATCTAGAGCTCTGTCTGAATTTTTGACTATTGAATAGTGTGACATTCACATAGAATTGCTGTATGAGTCATTTTTTAGACTGACTAAAACCAAATCTATAGTGTGTAAACAGCTTAGTGTTGTTTGTTTTTAATTATTATTCTTACCAAAATTGATTTATATGTTTTAGTCTGCAGTATGTTTTTGGAGAGCAGACCTGGGTTGAATACTGGCCTACAAGAGAAGAAAGCCAAACTCCACAACACCGGGAGCGATACATCGGCATCACTGACCTCCAGAACAGCCTTCTCAGATATAGTTGTACTTTATAAATATAGTATAATAACATTTCTTTATTATAGGAAATGTAACATTATATTTTGCACACTCTAAATAAATTGTTCTTGATGATATGTATGAATTTCACCAAAATATGCTGGTATAATTCCATAATAAAACTTGAACATCTTCATGCACGATCCATTATGATGTCTTTCATGCAGTTCCTGAATTCCTATTTTAAAATCTTATTTTCTGTATTTAGCCTCCTCTGGGTGTTTGATTGACAGCCAATCTGACCAATAATGCAGAATACACAATTTTTTTCTGACAAACAAAGTAGTCAGGAGATTTAGCCGATTAAAGTCAACAGAGTTGAACTTGAAAATGGGGTAGTGATGTCTTTGCACAGTTGGAACAACATACTTTCTGATGTTCATCCACGCTTGTACTAAGGCGCTACATCAATCTGTCACATCACAATACTGTAATTACTATTTTAATTCTTAAAAATGACAACAACAAAAAAAAGAGTTCAACTTTGTTTTATACCTGCTTTGACTTGTCGGTGTGTCTTCTTTGTTCTGTGATGTATTTTTCACTGCCTGATAATGTGGCTTATGCAAAGGGGCCAATTTCTTCTTTAAAAACAGCAGCAAAATATAGAGTAAATAAATCAATCAGTCCACTGCTGTGTTGTGTCCTCTGAGCCTGGGACTCATCTGTGCAGCCAAAGACAGAACAGTTACATGCTCAGACTTTCACTGTGATGTTTGAACTGGGTCACTGTTGTCACTTGCGAAAACACAATGGAAGTGCCATGGGTGAAACATGCAGATTGATCAAGTGTTCATTTCGTCAACTAAGAAGAGATGAATAATATTTATTAACTAACATTTTTACTGAGACTAAGGCGAGACATTGACGAGCTAAAAATAATATCTTATGATAAAAACTATGATGAATGCCATTTCTTTGTTAACAGGACGAAATGGGACTAAATGTTATTTGAGGACTACCAGATATTCAAAATAAATTCTAGGCTACTGTCTTGTCCTTCAAAATGTGTATCCCTGTCATTGGACTGCAATCGGATGAGGGGCGTTTGCATATCTAGTCTCAGTATGGCGTGGATTGATACAAAAATACAAACTAGCGATCTGAAACAATGGCCTCGGCACCCAAAGGGGCAGGGATAAGGTGACCAGACATCCCGTTTTCCCAGGAGTCACAATTTGTTGTCGATTAACTTTAAGTTAGTGTAAATGTCTATCATGTAGAACATCTCATGTAAACACAGTCGGTTATGGATTAAGTGAACAAAAACAAGTTTGTGAAAACCATAGACTGTATAAAAAGGTGAAAACGGGACATGTATCAGTATTCCATGCATACCTTCCACCTTAAACCTGTTAACCTGACCCCGCATTATGGGACTCACAGCTGAAAGTGCTCTACCTAACTTATAATTGTAATAGTTTCCTAATTCAGTGTGTTACAAACATAATTGTGGTGTCTTTAGAAAGAAGACCCTTTGGGCTTCACTTTTTATCAACCAGATTTGATTTTGCTCAAAAATAATAAAAGTTATAGACCCTGAAGTGCCTTGAATTTTTTTTACCACTCTTAAATAGTGTTCCTCAACTGGTAGAGCACTGCGCTAGCAAGCAAGCGCAAGTTTAGGGGTTCGATTCCCTGGGAACACATGATATGTAAAAATTGCTAAATGCATAAATTTATTTAAATATATATATTTTTTGATATAAAAATTCATGAAATGAGTCCTGGAGCAATCTAGAAAAGTAATGGGTTGAAAGCCACATGTCTCATGAGTTTCTATTTCAAATCTGAATAAAATATAATGAAAAATTAGACTCCTGCAAATATTTATATGAGACTATGTCTACATGCCCCAACCCCCAAATATAAGAAAATATATTTCCCAATAGTATTGATTGCTTCTACAAACTATTTAGTCAGTAAACATACCACTTCATAGTTTTTTTTCAATTTTAAAACACTAGACAAAAACTTAGACATCATATAAATGATTTATTTGAGCACTAGAAAAATACAATAAGAATAATTTGAGTAAGAAAAATAAGAATAAGAAAAAAAAAAAAAGATTTAACTTTGTTTGCCAATTACAGAACATCCTGAGATTGCTAGGAATGCATCTTTTACAATGAATTACGATGCAAATAAGTGCTGATGGCCACTTATACAGATGGTAATAACACAAATGTGCCAAAGTAAATACAGGTCCTTCTCAAAAAATTAGCATATTGTGATAAAGTTCATTATGTAATGATAAAAATTAAACTTTCATATATTTTAGATTCATTGCACACCAACTGAAATATTTCAGGTCTTTTATTGTTTTAATACTGATGATTTTGGCATACAGCTCATAAAAACCCCAAATTCCTATCTCAAAAAATTAGCATATCATGAAAAGGTTCTCTAAACGAGCTATTAACCTAATCATCTGAATCAACTAATTAGCATTCCTGCACTGAAGCATTCCTGGCTCTGGACTGTTGCTCAGTGGTCCAAAGGACTTTTTTCGGATGAAAGCTAATTTTGCATGTCATTCGGAAATCAAGGTTTCCAGAGTCTGGAGGAAGACTGGGGAGAAGGAAATGCCAAAATGCCTGAAGTCCAGTGTCAAATACCCACAGTCAGTGATGGTCTGGGGTGCCATGTCAGCTGCTGATGTTGGTCCACTGTATTTTATCAAGGGCAGGGTCAATGCAGCTAGCTATCAGGAGATTTTGGAGAACTTCATGCTTCCTTCTGCTGAAAAGCTTTATGGAGATGATGATTTCGTTTTTTCAGCATGACCTGGCACCTGCTCACAGTGCCAAAACCACTGGTAAATGGTTTACTGACCATGTTATTACTGTGCTCAATTGGCCTGCCAACTCTCCTGACCTGAACCCCATAGAGAATCTGTGGGATATTGTGAAGAGAAAGTTGAGAGACGCAAGACCCAACACTCTGGATGAGCTTAAGGCCGCTATCGAAGCATCCTGGGCCTCCATAACACCTCAGCAGTGCCACAGGCTGATTGCCTCCATCCCACGCCGCATTGAAGCAGTCATTTCTGCAAAAGGATTCCCGACCAAGTATTAAGTGCATAACTGAACATAATTATTTGAAGGTTGACTTTTTTTTGTATTAAAAACACTTTTCTTTTATTGGTCGGAAGAAATATTCTAATTTTTTGAGATAGGAATTTTGGGTTTTCATGAGCTGTATGCCAAAATCATCAGTATTAAAACAATAAAAGACCTGAAATATTCAGTTGGTGTGCAATGAATCTAGAATATATGAAAGTTTAATTTTTATCATTACATTATGGAAAATAATGAACTTTATCACAATATGCTAATTTTTTTAGAAGGACCTGTAATCCACTCCCTCTATTCATATAGACGCATTCACTTTGATAGCCGTGATCATACAGTAATAGCGAGCTGATTTGGGCTGATTTGCACTCAAACAGATGGTAATCATGCAGATACATTCACATTCAACCCAAAATACACTCTCACATATATAAAAACTGTTTAAAAATAAAAGAAAGAAAGAAAAAGGACGATCGCTATAAGTTCCGCCTCCATCAGCTGACAGGTGCGTCAGAGCGCATCACCAGCTCTCAGGAGAGAGTGCCAAATTCAAATAAACTATCTTCCGCCTATTTTTCATTCCTTCTTTTTGTCCGGTGGATCGCCTCATTCTGTTTGTGACACTGTACGCTGCAAAACCATGCCGTGTTTTTACTACCAAGACGCAGTTTCTGACCGTGAGTTATTCCATAACGGACGCAAACAATTCTGTCTCTGAAGAAATGAAACGTAAACAAAGGAATTATGATCCATATTACAGCGTTATTGCTTCGTTGGACTAAACGTGCTTCATGAGATGTCGTTCAGTGGACCCTTGCCTTTCTAACTAAACCGGGATTTACAGCTGTGGATGTGTTTATGACTCGTTATTATGAAGGATCTGGGTCTGCTAGGGACAGGTGTTGTGAATTAGCCATGGCTATAAACACTGTGATACATGCATCAGATTGTTCTTTATGTAATAATCTATGTTTTGTATCTGTCCCTATTCAAATAAACAACAAATAAATGTACAGCGTTTTTAATGTTCATGTTTTGATGTGTACTGCTTACACAAATGTAGCAAATACAGTCTTTATAAGCTATCCATCGAAAAACAGCGATCTGATATTTGTCTTTTTGTCTTATTCTGCTTTTTTACAAATTATAAATTATATTTGAGAAACTGTTTAAGCTGCACTATACAGCACTATATAAGCAGTTTTTAGAAGTTGCTCCCTTTTCACTATACTGTTAAAGGGATACTTCACCCAAACATGTAAATTGTCAGCATTCATTCAAATTTTTTCTAAATTCACTCCTTGATTAAGTTTCTCATAAAATTTATTGATTTGGTCTAAAGAGAGAATAATTAATAATTATTATTGTTTGAAGACTACATAAAAAAAAAAAAAAAAACTGCCAAAAAATGTTGGTTACTGCAGTTCGACTAAAAGTTGACAAAAATGCAGTGACTTTTTGTCGAGTAAAACTATGAAAGATTCAAAATACTAAAATTTTTTGTCTCAAGATAAAGACTGACTAAAAAAAAAAAAATGTCGAAATAAGCAAGAGATTGATCCCCTTTCTATGTCACGGGTGAGCGAAATTTAAGTTTTTTTTTTTTTTTACATGCTTGCAGAGAAAAGCTTACCAATTTTTTTTTTTATTATTTTTTTTTATTATTATTTTTTTTTTTTTTACTGGGATGTTCTTTATCACGTTGTAGATACAACGGGGACTGATTATAGCACTTGCAAAACATGTCAAATTTTCATGATATTATATTCTATTAATATAACAGATTTACTATCTTATCTTCTCCACAACCTGCTTTCTAGTTTTTGGGGAAAATGAAATGGATGAAACATAAAATAAATATTTGGTGGTTGAAAAAGAAACTTGTCAGTTGTGTTATATGACAAAAGCAGAGCATGAATAAAGCATATTTAATTTTAGCAGTTGATAAGGTCATGCACTGATCATTATAAATCAGTTCGATCGTACAGAGAGTTAAAGTGCACCGCAGACCCTTCTCATACTCCAAATGTTGTTCTGAAACCAGGATTAATGTTAGTGTAGTGACGTCATGCAAGATCTGCTTTAACATATAGCTATTTATTATGTTTACAGTCAGAAACCTCATTTGATAATGTATATAAAAAATAAGCTTTACAAATTATAAAAAAAAGAAATGTGAAAAATGAAAAACATTGAAAAACAAAACTTAATTAATTACTCAAATGTGTCAACTTAAGTTGCAGTGCAGTTAAACTGCCGTCGGCTGTGGAGTGTTGGAGCATAATACATTCAACATTCAATACATTCAACCATAGCACACAATATAAAATTGTCTTTGTGATATTTAACAATCATTACATAAGATTGCAGTGTTATTGGCTTTATGTTGGGTGATGCTCTCCACTCCTGACTGCTGCTTCATCTCCAGAAATCCATTTACTTCGGACAGATTAAACACTTGAGGCAAAAACAGAATCAGTTATTGATATTGAATCATTGAATATATATATATATATATATATATATATATATATATATATATATATATATATATATATATATATATATATCAATATCAAATAAGTAATCAAGTGGTCAAGTGCAAAGATGGCAAGTGTGGGTATTTGGACAGTGCAACAGTTTAAGAAACAACCAATGCCGAACAAATTATAACAGCAGGAGTGTTTGATAAAAGAGACAAACTATAACAGACTTAACAGACTTACTGCTGCAAATGTCTGCCTCCGCAGCTTTCTGCCTTCTCCATTTCTGAAGGAATATCTCTCCAGAAACACCACTGGGCTGACTGCTTCCTTTACGTCTTTTCAGCTAAAAATAAAAATAATAAAAAAGGCGAGAGAAAATAAAATTTAATTTTATACAGAATGTTAATAATGATCTGTTTTTTTTTTTTTTGGATTTACATTAAAAGGTATTAAAAGCATGGTACAGAACATATGATTAATGTGATATCTGTCATATAAAAGCACATAAAAACACTAACATTACAGTGATACAAACATAGCTGGTTTGGTGATTATTGTATTGTTGTATTGATTACTAATATTCCATAGTAAAACTACAGTTACTAATGTCCCGTTTACTGTGTTTTAACTTCACATTTCATTTATTACTATTGTAAGTGTCGTGATTACCATGATTTTACTACAAATACAACTTACATCATTGATCCTGAAATTAATATAAAACGGATCGATGGAGTTTAATCACACTAATTAGCAGCTGTGTTCATTTATTTCAACGCAATGAAACTTAAAGACAGCCGCGGATGACCGATATAATACAGCGATTAAACTGACCAATGTGTATAGCTTTCTGCAAACCACAGTCTATGATATATAGATGTTGAAACCACCAAGGTGAATCCCAGAGTAGCCGAGTTGAGAGCTAGATTCCTGCAGTGAGCAGATGATTTGTTTTATTTGTAAAAAGGGGAATGCTAATGTCAATGCCCTTATAAGGCACTTCAAGTTAGTTCATGGCCTTTGTCCAGGAAAAATTCTTTCCTGGTTGTTCACATGTTTACCATAGTTTTTCTGGATTACGAAAGCCTCTCAGCAAGTGTTGTGCAATTGACCGTTCACGCCTCGAACTTTTGCACAAACCATTGTTAAGGACAAATTTGTATAAATACCAATTCTTGAGACATTACAGTCCATGTATAAGCACCCTAGCATTACAGATATGATGTTGAGAGATTCACAACAAAGACCAAATTGTCTTTATGACATACACGATGAAGAATTCTTTAAGAAGCATGCACTCTTCTCAAAACAAAGACATGCAGTTCAGATCCAGCTTTTTTGATGAATTTGAATGCTCAAACCCCCTTGGATCAAAACGAGGAATACATAAGTTAGGAGCTATATATTTTACCCTTAGAAATATTTCCCCTAAATACAATTAGAGTTTACTAAATATACATTTAGCCACTTTATTTCATGCACAAGATATCAAAACCTATGGGTTTGATAAAATACTAGAGCCACTTGTCCAGGATATCTCAACACTGGAAACCATTGGAATTCAGATTTCTTTATTTGATCACACAGTTTATGGAACCATTGTCCAGGTTACTGGTGACAACCTTGGTGTCCATTCCTTGTTTTGTTTTGTCGATTCATTTAGTGCTAGGTACTGTTGCCGCTTTTGCCTACTAGAGAAAGAGGACTTTCAGACAGTGTTCAGTGAAGATAGTCCAAAGATGACAGTGCGAACTAAAGAACTTCATGCTGAACACTGCCAGAGGATGCAGAGCAATCCCAGTCTGCCTTATGTAATGGGAGTAAAAAAAGTATTGCCTTTTAAATTCGTTGCAATATTTCCACACCACAGCAAATTTTTCAGTCGATATTATGCACGACATATTAGAGGGGGTTGCTTAATTTGAGATGAAATTACTTATTCAGCACCTGATTGAATATTACACCACATCAGCAGAGGTAGACAGAAGAATTCAGAGTTTCAACTATGGATTCATGGAACAAAACAACAAACCTCCTGGTGTACAATTAAGAGAGCGTTCCAATGACTTGGGCTTAAATGCCACTCAGAGCTGGTGTTTATTACATTATCTGCCCATCATGTTTGGAGATCTTGTGCATCCTAATGATCAGCACTGGTATTTGTTCATTGTATTGCTTCAGATAGTCAGTATTGTGTTTTCTTCAGTTATATCCACTGGCATCACCATTTATTTGAAACATCTGATTGCAAAAAGTTTGTTTGGCAAACATTTGATCCTAATGCTGTGAAAGTTGATCCCGGGAAAATGGTCCCATTGAATGAAATGGAAGTTGGTGCTGAGATAGCTGGAAAACTTAATGTGCCTGTGTGGACTAAAGTCCTAAATGAGAAGTGGGTCAATCGCTGTGGAAACACTTATCGGTCAGGGTTGGCAGTTTGTGTTCAAGTTCAAAATGACATGCCTGTATTTTATGTAATCCAGAATATTGTTATTAAAGATGAGCACATCCTTTTAATAACAACTGCACTGGAAACAATATGTTTAGATGAACATATCCATGCTTAGAAAGTTGCACACACCACAGAAGCACCTTATGTTTTGGAGATTAAGGATAATTTGCACCACAAGTTGTTTGACATTCTGATGTCTTATGGTTGTGATTCTGATTTGTTTATTGTACCATATAGTTTCATGTAATTCTTTTTCATCTAATCCTTTATGTTATCACTACTTTTTATTTTAGTATTTTCATACAATCACAACACGATGACACATTCACGATGACAAGTTAATTATGTTTAAGTGTAATGTTGTTTGAAGAGGAGCTTGAAGAAATAAAATTGAGACATGAGTATATTGTTTGTTGTTTTTTTGTTTTATTTTTAGGCTTTTTGGGGGTAAAATTCAAAGGAATAACTCTGGATAGAGTTAGTTATTCTTTGTAGTTCATACATAAGAGATGAAAAACATCTCTGGAGTGGAAGTAAATTGTGGTAGAGTAAATTTGAAGTTCCTCTGAACAGAGTTAAAAAGTAGCGGAGTCAATTTCATGTAGCAATGAACAGAGTAAAATAGTACAAGAATCAATTTGAAATAACACTAAATAGAGTCAAATATAACATGAAAGAGTAAAATATTAACATTAAATTGAGTAAAATTAACTCTGGAAAAACAACTCTATCAAAACTTTAACTCTTTTTAGAGAGGGACCCAATGTTATCTGACATAGAGTACATTTTTTTTCAATTTGAGTAAATTTTACTCGGTCAAATTTACTGTGTAGGTGAACTAACTGGGCCCCAGCCAGTTTTGGCCTCAGTTGTTGGGGGTTCTCCAGGACCAGGATTGGGAACCACTGAGTTAATGAAATGAACGCAGATTGGAGTTTTACTTACTCAAACATGTTCTGAGGGCAGAAATGAAAGTGATTGGTTTACAGGTTCAACCAATGAAATTTAAGCAGAGGCAGAGTCAGGAAATTTGAATGTGTGGAAAGAATACTTCCAAGCGTGTAGGTCTGCAGACTTCAAGACGGGGGCGTAACTTGAAAGAGGCGTAACTTGAAGTAGGAGGCGTAACTTGAAGTTGTCCAAATCACACTGAACCACACGAGATGTTAAAACGATAAGTTGTTGGCAATATTGATTACGTTTTTAAGGAAATCAGTGCTTTTAGGCAGGATTTGATGCATGATGTGTGTGTAGATATTAATGCTAGTGGACAATGACAGTGATGTGTATGTTTTAGTAGGAAAACCTATTATCTGATCCACACTCCAGAACAGAAGGGGGCGGTAATGCACCAATAAGATGGATGCCAACCGCCTTTAAACTGGAAAGAAGAAGAATATGACAGCTTGCTGTGAGAGACAACGCTGAGAATATATTTTTACCCCCCAAAATTGTTTGTGTATACGTCATTTTCATAAAGTGTTATCGTTTTTGGAGTTAATACTCTATTAAAACTAAGGTGTAAAGTCAGCAACATATAAGCGAAAGGCTTAATGGGAGGATTGTGTATCCCCCTGTTTCACAGACTAGTCAAGACTTATTTAACTATGGCTTAATCCTGGTTTTATCTAAACCCTCTCTGTGACCTAAATAATATAGCATATTTGTGATTGTGCTGTAAACAGGTTTTATAATGCATAAATAACAGGGGAGCTCCATTAAGTACGGGACTTGAAGACGATTACTAAATGTCTATTTATCATCTGACTGGATAATGTTTGATAAGTATTGCAGATGAGCACATCTAACAGACATGAAATGGGTGTCTGATTGATGTGTGTGTGTGATATTGTGTAGAATTCACTGTCAACACTGTTTTAGATGAGTGCAAAAAAATCTACATACAGTAACTAAACACAACTTATCTATTTTATTTGTTCATTTGCAGTATTTATAATTTAAGGAACATTTGTGTTGGATTAAAAGTGAGTTACATCAGTAACTAACTGAACATGTGAATGTAGTATATCAGATAAATCAGAGAGGAGACTGACTCTGTCTGGATGTTACAGAGACATGAGACACACGTTTGTTTATCTGCGGCAGAGACACTGATAAAGGAATGCTAGCATCAAAGGATTTGTGTAAGTACAGTACAAAAATAAATGAAACATTTTAAATCTTAAGTTGTAGTTTATTTTAATTAATGCAAATTTAAACAACTATTACACCTCTTTTCTTATTCTTGATTTCTGTGCATTTGCTGCAGATCTGTGGTGGAGCAGGAACTGCAAGGAAAGGGGAAAAAAAGGAAAAACCTGAAACAAAGGAATAAAGTAAGGACTTTTTGTATTGTGTGTGTGTATTTGTAGAGCTGTAGTCAAGTCCAGCTTTGTCGAGTCCAAGTCCAGGACTAGTCGAGACCGAGTCCAAAGAGGTTCGAGTTCAAGTCAAGTCCAAGTCCAAAAGTTTTGAGTCCAAGTCAAGACCGAGTCCAAATGAAAGAAAAAAGGGTCCTCTTCAAGACCACATACTTAACTACTGATAATGTTTGTGATGCGAGAGACAGCATATCTCCTATTCTAAGAAAATCATTTTACATTATTATTTCTAATGATCAAAAAGCATGTGCAAAGTAACAACTCTGTAGGACAGGGGTCTCCAAACTAGATCCTGGATGGCCAGTGTCCTGAAAAGTTTAGCTCCAACTGGCCTTAAAACACCTGGAAGATTAGTGTGTCTAGTTAGAGCTTGATTAGCTGGTTCAAGGGTGTATAATTAGGGTTAAAGCTAACAGGGGCGTTACACAAGATCCCGGGCCCTATGCATAGGCAGTCCTGATGGGCCCCCATGCCCCCCACCCATGAAAATATCCAGGTAAAAAATATATATTTCAGATTCATTCTTTTCAAGGGCCCTCTCTTCCTTTGGGGCCCTGGTAATGAGTACTGGTTTTACCCCCAGTCCGACCCTGGGAGCTAAACTTGGATAAACAAACAAAGTTTGGAACTGTAAGGTCAAATAATTGTTATGTACTTTATTTTCATTTTATTTACTTAATGCTGCTTTTGCTGACATTATATCTGTGGTCAAAAATGCTGACATTATATCTGTGGTCAAATATGTATATGACTATGCCTTGGCACAGTGCACAGACACACGCAAAGCTCGGGATATGCGTGCAGCAAGGCTAGAAGGGATACGTTTGGCTTTACTGGGCATGCGCACATAAATACAGCAAAATTTTTGTCATACTGAACTAGGGCTTGTATAGACTAGTCGAGCGCTGTCAGAAACAATCGACTACTCCAGCATGCATTAACCATAATGCATACAAAGTGTTTGCAAGTACGACGTGAATTTTAGAATTACAATATTGCGTGGAGCTGTAACTATATGACCTTATCTGTTGCATGTAAAAATAAAATATGTAATGTAATAATTAGGGTTGTGCCTGAAGCCGAATACCTTATTCGGAATGGCATGGATAATGGCTTAAAAAACGAATAACGCACAAGGAATAATTCTGCCTGAATACTCGGCTGAAGCTGACACAGTCTGGTGTTTGCTAGACAACAGGTGAGCCAGGGGATCAGCGCCAGAAGTGAATGAATGTAAACTTTATGAGTGAAAAGAGCGCAAATCAAACACCGCATTGTTGTCGCCTCTCTGTGCATCTCTCAGAAATCAGAGCGTTGCAAGAGTAATTTTACCTATAATAATACATCATACACGTTATATTATTTGTAAATATTTAAAAGGCAAATATTTAAAGCTTAGGCTACGATATGATACGAATGAATGGAATAAGCACAGAGCGCTCACCAATCAAACAACAGCGTTGCGCATCTCAGTCTCTCAAAAACCAAATCAGTTCTCTCTCAAGAGTAGGCTAATAATCAGCTTAGATACGGATACATTGTCTACTTGTCATACATGTTTGCATCTTTACCTTTTGCTGGTTTGCGCGGCACACACACATCTGTTTAGTGAAGTTCATTAACATTAAGACTCGCTAAAAGTGTTATGCGTAATGAAAATGTGCGCATTGAATGGATTCAGTCGTGTTCAAATGATCACTAAACGTTTGTCATGACATCTCTCTGCTTGCATGATAAATATTATTTTAGAAATTAATAATTATTTCAGTTTAACACGACATACTTGTTCAGTGATAACTACGAAAAAATATATAAAAAGTCATAACGGTAATTTTAAGAAAAAAAAAATGTATATAATTATTGGTTGGCATTTATCGTTATTATTGCATGTAAGTGTTGGGGTGGGCAAAAGATGCTATTTATTATGGGGTAATGTAAATTTTTGAATAGAAATACTTACATTATTAGCATATCAAATCAACAGTCTTCTCCAGAGGTGAGATCTTCAAGCAGCTGATCGAAGTACCCTTTGTGCAGACACTGCAGAGTAGCTGAGGTACACTGTACTGGACTGTTGAGTTAGTGATGCTGTGAGGTGTTAGCCTGTCCCTCTTTTTTAGTGTAATTGCCAAACTTATAATTAGATAAAAGATCTTAATGCCATAAAATGGTAAATAAAAATGTCATGTGTTCATCAAAGTATGAGATACTATACAATACTATAATAACAACAATAACAACAACACCAACAAAAACATTTTTTTAATATGGATTTTACACAAAGTAATTGAAAAAATATTCAAGAGATAACGATTTTGGGGTTTCTTAATAAAAACAAAATAATAAAGAAAAATGCTTTAAAGATAAAACTTGGATCACATTATTGGAGTTAAAAATATAAAAATTTAAATTGTCAGTATTGGCTTTACTACAATCACAAAATAAAAAGGCATCCGTTTCATCAATAAGACAACAACATGGTCAAGTTTCGTCATTATCAACATACTTACAAATACATTAATTAAACCTGTCACTCGTATATTTTAAGTTTTTGCGCTTGTTGTAACTTTGTTGGACACATGATCATAGCGGATGATGATATCCAAATCGCATTCATACTTCATACATACTCATTTAAACTGTAGAGTATGTACTCTTTTAGCCCTTGTTAAGTTAGTACTTATTGAAATGAAGTGCCTAATTAAAGAGTATGTGGTTTCGAACACAGCCCGACAAAAACTCGTTTTGACATATCGCGTGGTTCTGTGTGATGATTTTAAACAATCCCACCCTGAGAGCAGCACATAATACATACAAAATAACAATAATATGAATATTGAGTACTCCTGCCCTGACAGTAGCGCATAGATTAATAAAATAACAGTAATATGAATATTGAGTACTCCTGCCCTGAGAGCAGCACATAGTTAAGTAAAATAATATTAATATGAATATTGAGTACTTCTGCGCTGACAGCAGAGCATAGATAATTGAAATAATTGTTAAATGAATACTGAATACTCCTGCCCTGAGAGCAGCTCATAGTTTAGTAAAATAATAGTAATATGAATATTAAATAATCCCGCCCTGAGAGCAGCACATAGAACAGTAAAAACAATAGTAATATGAATACTGAGTACTCTTGTCCTGAGAGCACTTACATTTCAAAATAAAACTTGATAAATTAAGCATTGTTTCTAGTTCATCTAAAATAAAATATGCTATATAAATAAATGTTTTCCATGAGAGCAGAGCCCAAAGGGCCAGTGGTGTTTGAACCCAAGTTTGAACCTCATGATGTAAACGGGAATCACTCAGGAGCCGTCCCAGCGGAGGGGAAATATTTTACTCTATCGCTTTATTCCAAGCAACGGGGCCGACCCGGGGAACAAACTTTGCAGGCTTGGAGGGGGTAGTGATGCTGGGTGTATCTAAAAAGGTGCCATTGTGCGGTGAGTCTCATATCGCATAATCTTATTAAATGTTTATCTCCTGAACTGAAACTTTCTTTACCACACTATTCAGCACCAATCCTGCCACTCAGTCAATTTCACTGGTTAAGGTAAGGTGGGGTAAGTTTAGAGGTTAGCATTTTTTCTTGCATAGAGTAGGAAACACTTTAACTGACACAACCAATAAAAACTTCAGAATCAGCTGTGGGGCGGAGTTTTGGAGTTCCCGCCCCTATTTGGAGATCTCCAGGCTGCAGTTAGACCCTTCTCACAGAACATGTTTAAGTAAGTAAAACTCCCATCTGTGAAATGAACACTGCTCAGTATGCACACTACAGTGTTAAAAAAAAAAAAAAAACATTGGTTGGATTTAATGATATAATTAAGTGATTAATCAAGTGATTAAAGCATTATGAAGACACCTGCTGTTAAAAAGAAGAATCACTAAAAAAAGGAAAAACAAAAGGACATGAAAAAGAGAAACATGATGACTAAAACATACAGCCACAGCCTCCGATGAAATCAACCACAGATAGAATACAAGAACCCTCTCAAGATAGGGTTATCTCAAAAATAGCATTACCAGCTTCACTCGTTAAAAACATGAATGTCTCAGTCTTCTTTAATGTGTGCAAAGCAGTTCTTATTGAGAATGAAGTAGATGTTTTGAAGTTTTATTAAAAATAATAGTTTGGTTTGAAGTGACCATTACAGTGAATAGGGTTTGCTTTCATTGGGCTCTTGATTCTTTAGCTGCTTTTTATGTTTTTTTGTGTGTGGTCTTTGTAACCATGTCTTAAGAAAGCACATTATTTGTTGCAAAGTAAAACTAAATAAAATGTGATCAGGTGATGTTGGTTATTTATTGATGGTGATAATGATTGCATCTTTCTAAAGTGGCCTTATTCACAGATCTCATCACAGTTCCCAAGTGCTTTGAATTTCATGCTGCTGAATTTCATGACTGTTAAATCAATGCAATTCAGTACATTAATGGACATAGTTTTTGCTGTGATGTAGAAACATGACACGGTTATCACATCTGCACTGTAAGAAGTATAAAAATCAAGAATTACCACCATAAATCATCTTGCATAAGTCGGTGGATTGGGTTGATCAGGTTGACCACTCACAACAGACTGCTAAAAAAAGAGCATTCAGACTGAGGATGAAAACAGGTGCTGCAACAATGTAAATTAATAAAGAAATGTATTTAAAACATTAAAACACACACTCAGGACCCCTTAAATAAAACCGTGAGCATGTAAATGAACATAGTTGGGGGCCCTTTAATGCTTTATAATGTCATGTCCAGTCTACACTTGTGAATAACTCAAACTACACAAAAGCACATGCTTTAAGCTGAAACATCTTTGACATATTTTCTTGGCTATATGTGCTGTTCACTATTTCTTTTGACCCCTACAAGATCAACAAGGCAGCTGCCAATTTACCAAAGGTTGAATTTACACAACCAGTTTTTGCAGGACATTTACGGGAAATCTGAATTGGACTGCCTTGAACTCTTCAAATCTTTTTGAGATCTATATAAATCTCCTGTTTGATTCACAAAACTATCTATAAAATGTATGAACATAGGAATAATTATTTGTTTCCTAAATATTACTTGCAATTTTTTGATTTTACATTGGTGAACTGAAGCATCATATTATTTTAAATAATGTTGGTCATTATAAATATTAGGAAATCCAAACAAACAGACAGAGAGAGTGATCAGTTTGGACTCTGAGGGTGGAGAAGGTGGGTATAAATCTGAGCTGCTGCAGCTTCACAGACGCTCACAGGAAGAGACACACACACAGTCAGGATGGAGGTGAAGCTGCTGTTTCTGACTGTTGTTCTGCTCTCCTCACCGCTCCTCATACTATGTGACCCACTGTGAGTATCAAAC
>NC_068371.1:39228891-39279431 GCF_023724105.1 Carassius gibelio
GCTTGTGAAACTGATGCTTGTGCAACTGATGTCTGTGAAACAAATTAATATGCAGCCGTTACTCGGGGGGGAAGGACTGCAGCTTGAGCTTCCGAACAAAGAGATTGGGCAGATCTGGCAGGTGAGGTAGGAGATGCCAAAGTCTGCACAAGAGCACCAGCCATTCATCTGGCACAGCCAGTCAGACAGAAGGCCCAGCTCAAGCCTGCTGCCCAGGGTGCAAGTCTTTTCTGTGGCAGAGACATGTGGAAGTGAATCAGCAATTAGCACCCATGGGTGAGTATAACACTTGTTCTGATATTAAACATAAGGCTAAAGTAAAACTGCTTACAACTACATTTGCATTTGAATAAAGCATGTATATACATACAGAATAGACAGTCAACTTATAACTGTGATAATATCTTTCTTAACATTTCAACATTTCTACATGGCTGCTTATCCAAAACATGAGGAAAATTATGATAATGATTGTGATTTAATGAACCATAATGAAACATAAATCTGTAAATGTAGTGAAGAAGATACTGGAAAAAAAAAGTATGAGAAATAGTTATGAGATAGTTGCAGAACAGTCCTGTGACCAGAGGTGAAAAATGTTTAAGGTTACTTATGTAACCATGGTTCCCTGAGTCCCCTAGTCCTCTAGGGATCACTATGGGGAAAGCTAGAGGATGCAATGTCTCGTTCCTTACTCAGAAAACTGTGGTTACATAAGTAACCTGAGACATTCCATTTCAAGGGAACTTCAGACTGCATCCTCTAGGGGTCGCTATGGGGAATGGTATACTCCACAATGCTGAGGGGAGTGTATGCCAGTACCATGGTGAGCACTAAGTACCAACTCCCTGGGACGTAAAGATGGCTGTCAGTGACATTATCCCCTACAGTCAAAGACCTAGGCTACATACACCAAAACTTACCTGTTAGGGCCAGAGCTCCTGGGCCCAGGGTAGAGCTCAAGGCTTGGATTTAGGAATAGATTCCTTTAAGAGGATATGACCAAGAGCCTAGCATCATACTAAGGCCCTCTCCCAAATGGCACCTTAAACCCTTCTTCCTCTGAGTCCACACTTTTGTGACGTAATGCTGCATTGACTGTCAGGTAGAAGTCTGCTGCGGAGCTCGCCCCAGTGCAGGCTCAGCAGAAGTGCTTATCGAGGGCGCATAACAGCACCCTTTTGAATGCTAAAACGATGAATGGGACACCCTATGGTCTCTTGGACTTAACTGACATGAGCACGCAGCATCCATTGTAAGTCAAGAAGAAAGAAAGTGCACATGAAGTGTTCCATTTGGGACAGGGCCTAAGTCTTGGCCCATCACACAGGGGCTACAACTTGCTCTGCATGAGCTTGCTGAAGGAACTGTCTCAATAGAACCATGGTATCAACACCCTGTTAAAATAGGTATTCATAGAATACATAGGTGGAGTTGTGCTCAGGGTGCCCAGTGCTGTACTGTAACCATTGATTGACTTGATGAATAGAAAGTTCAAATGAAAAGCATTTCAATCTTTTGTAACACTGTAAATGTCTGTATTGTCACTTTTGATCAGTATGATGGTCAGTGTAATGGTCACAGAATAAAAACATTTAAAATCATATTGACCCCAAGCTTTTGAATAGTAGCGTATATTTAAAAACTTTCCATTGACCCACAAACTGATACAATTTGTGAACAGACTGAACAGAACTATTTACACAGTTTCTAAAAAACACTTGGTTTGGTTCTATGGACTGTTTAGTTGCTTTTATTTTGTACTGGTTATTGGTGTACTGTAGGCAAAGGATCAAGAATCAAAGTACATTCATACATCAGCCGACCAGTTTCATCAGCCCACATCCCTACTGACATACACAAGCATGTTTAAAGTGCTTAAAATATACATGCATTCGTAAAATAGCCTTCTTTTAAATCACTTCTTTTCTGGGCTATTTTGGAGGTTTGAAGTCATAGCACCAGGCGCCTGTAAGAGCACCAACTACTGCTTTGACACTCCGCAAATGCTGAGCTACTAAACGAACCCTTGGGCTCCACTCAACAAGTGTGTGTGTGAGCTGTAAATGTCTGTATATATATAAGGGTAATGTGCTGGCAGCAGAGTCACCAGCAATCTACTGTAATTCTACAATATTCATACTGTGAAATATTTAACAGCTTTTTCCTGTTAAAAAAAATTACAGTACATTTCTATGATTATTTACAACATCATTATGGTTAGTTTAAATGTATTTCTTTATTGTACAAAAGCATGCAATAATAGATATAAATAATTTGATTGATTCATTACTTATTTAATTTGTTTCAAAACTTTTTTAATTTTAAGTCTTATTTAATTTTATGCCTTTGTAAAGAGTGAATATATATATATATATATATATATATATATATATATATATATATATATATATATATATATATATATGTGTGTGTGTGTGTGCGTGTGTGTGTGTGTGTGTGTGTGTGTGTGTCAGAAACTACTTATGAAGGTGGAGCAAGACAAGGCTCAAGTCAGAATGCTTTCATTTATGTGGGAAAACTTGTTTACTTAAATTTATTTTATGTTTTTTTTTATTTGTATTTTTTTTAAACAGTTTCAGTGAAACAATGATTGACTGATGGGCAAATCCCACAAAACAGCTTACAGGGGAATGTGGGTATGGCCCATGTTATAGTTAAAGTGTGGGAAATACAGTCATAACACAACAACAACAAAACCGATGGCCTTTTTTGTGACTATGGTCATGTGACATACAGTAAATCAAAAGATGTGTTTAGGAATGCTAGAAATGTTGTCCGATTTGAAACAGTGCTGATGTTTATAAAGGACACAAACACAATACTGTCACTACGGGAAGCAGAAAGTGTCCAACTTCATGTCTCAGTTTTCAAATACAATAGCAAATCTCACTGAACTTTTTTAATACAGTCACACCCTACGTTAAATGTATAATATTTATGTACCCAAGAGTAGAGGTTAGTTCAAACTACCTGGATAGATGGAAAGAAAATGAAGATGTCGGCCAGATACAAAAAATTTAAATATTGAACATATCTCTCAAGATGTCATGAACTAGATACTGCAAAACTGCAGGTGAATAAACAAGCCTGATTGGAATTTCTCTAATATTTCCTGAGGGCTTTGTACTCCAGTATGGACAAGGAATACAATCTCCCGTGAGGTGGGGTAGTGTCAGAGAGAAGATTAATGCTACAGTCATGATGTCGATGAGGAGAGAGATAAGCAGCAAGGGAATAACTAAACACAGCTCACAGATCCTGATACTCCTGCGGCTCTTCTGACATATCACCAGGGTTCTCCTGAAACACAGAAGCAGAAAAAACGCCAGTCCAGCAGAGAACAGCCGTGAGTCTTAGGAGATGAGGAGAGGGCAGAATAACTCACAAGTAACCCCTGATCTACTGGCGAGTCTGAGCTTTTTGTGGAAAAGCAGTGACAAAATGTCCAGAGGCACCGCAGTATAAATAGTCTATTGAAGATGATGTGCTGTCATTCAGCAGCAGAGATTTGAATCCCACCCAGTTGCATGGGCTAAAGTTCCTCAGTTTAGACAGCAGCTGTGGGCCATCAGGGACCATGCCCGAGCTTGGTGGCACAGTTCAAAACACTTGTCAAGTCGAATTGCTAACTCCACCAACTAATCCAGGGGGCTCACAAGCATTGATCTCATCCTTAAGATTGGGCTTTACGATTAATTGCATGTGATAGCCATGCATGTCTTGTCAGTTAAGCCAGTTCTGTGATTAGCATTAGATGTCCATCACCTGCTTTCAAATGGAGTGGCATTTACTACAGAGCCATAGTTTGCTGACAACTACGTAATATGATTATGATGGAATATTGCATAGCTTGTCAGTGAACTACAGCTCTGTGTAGTAAATGCTGCTCCATTTGAAAGCAGGTGATCGACATTTGCTATTAATCACAGAACCAGCTTTACTGATGCGATTAATCGTGCAGCCCTACTTAAGATATATTTTCAGCCACTCCAAGAAACATGCCACCAAGGACAGCTCATTCCACTCACATGTGGCCGCCAGCATAGACAAAACTCTATGGCATAGTCCGCAACAGAGCATCTCCAGAAGTTTAGCAGACAGAAAGCCTCTCATCTGTAAACAGATCGGTCAAATACCTTAATCATATTCACCTTGAACAGGGTGAACTGCTCACAGCACACAGCCTCAAACTCAAACTTGACAGGAGAGGTTAGGAGTGCGGGACCTGGGGAGGACAGGGGGCATGCAGAGGACAGAGCACGATCAGGAGTTGCAGGTCCGGGGCTTGGCAGAAGGCACACAGAAAGAGAGAGCACAGTCAGGATTACGGGTTAGAGGATTAGTTATGGCCACGCAGAGAGAGAGCACAATCCCCAACCGGGGATTTTCCTTTGCGTTCCACCGCAACTCTAAACAACTTTTATCCATTTTGTCCATCATCAGTAAACAGGGCTCTGAAATAAACCCAGCATGTCACTGTCAGTTTTACGATATGTATTTTATTCAACAGGACAAATAACATTCTTGATTTCCCTGAGGGCAAAGCCCTATTTTTTTCTTGGATGCATCCAATGATTGCATCCAGCTACCGCTGATCACAGTGTGAGCATAAAAAGGCATTGGTGATTGGGTGATGGGGTGATGGTCATGATTACTGCCTCACATGTCTATGCATTAAGTATGTTGAGGTGGCGTTCATGGATGAGTCATGTTCCCATTGCAGGAAGATCTTCTTGGAGTTGCGGGACAAGTTCTGTTGGATCAAATGGGGTGGAGCTCCGTTGCCTCTGCCTCAATCTAGTTCTTGTCATGGCGGCAGTCAGGCAAGGACTACTTCAGGTAGTAGCACGGGCAGTCTGAGAACAGCCTCGAACAAGCGCGCCAGGGTGCTGGGCATAGGCAGGCCGCCCTTCCTGTACTGGCCCCCGTCAAACCTGGCAGTGAGCAGAAGAGCAAGAGGCCCAGGGACGGGCGACCTGGAGAGAGAGGGAACTGCTCTTTGGGGGATGGTGAATGCACCTCTCCCTACCCCGGAGTAAGGCAGGGTGGATAATATGGTTTCTAAAAATCTTGACAGGAGAGCAGTTTTCTCTGTCTCTGGGTGCCAAGAGAGCATGGACAGTCATGAACGGACCAACAATGTACCATAATCATCCTCCTCTCTTGCCAGCTGGCAGCAGCGGGCAGTTTGAGAGCATCATCAAAGGCCCTACTCACGCTCCCTTTGCCAAACCATGGAACCAGGTAAGCTTTGCACCGCACACTCAGACACCTCTTCAGTCCTCCCACGAACTAGGTCCCTGTGTTATACATTGCTGCCCCTCCTCAGGTATGTCGGTGGTCCCGCTGGTTCAGCTTGTACAGTGTCTGGGTGCCTGGCTACTCAAATGTCTAGCTGGCACCTGCGTACCATCAGACTCTGCTATGCGATTCAGTTTGCCTGGCATTCCCCCAAATTCAGAAGCATCTGCTTCACATCATTGAAGGCAGCTGATGCTCCTGTCTTGCATACAGATATCACACTCCTACTGGCAAAGGATGCGATAGAGCTCATCCCTCCAGCTGATGGGGTTTTACAGCCCCTACTTTATTGAACCCAAGAAAGGTGGTGGGTTAAGACCGATCTTGGACCTGCATGTCTTGATCCGGGCCGTTCACCTGTTACCGTTCAAGATGTTGACGCAGAAACACATCTTTGGGTGCATCTGTCCCTGAGATTGGTTTGCAGCCACCGTCCTGAAGGATGTATACTTTCATGTGTGTCAATCTTTCCGTGGCACAAACCATTGGTGTGGTTCACATTCAAAGGACAAGCATATCAGTACAAGGTCTTGGCCTCTGGACTGTCCCTGTCATCCTGTGTCCCGAGGTGGGTGTAGCGTACGGCACTAACTAAGTCCAAGACACACATTCTGTGGTTTACATGAATACACCCACAACCAGCTGGGGGGGCACATACAACTTGTCTACCACTTCCTCTTCTGGAGTCAGAATCATCTAAAGTTGCTTTGTGCCATTCACATTCTGAGCCTGCACAACCATGCAGCTGATGAGATGTCATGAGCTGTGCTCTCTGGAGAGTGGAGACTCCATCCCCAGACATTCCAGCTGATTTTGAGGTTTTTGGAGCCGCTCATGTAGAGCTGTTTTCCTCTCCAGAGACCTCTCACTACCATTTGTTTTACTCCCTGACTGAGGGAACACTTGGCATGGATGCACTGGCACACAGCTGGCTGTGTTTCCCCCAGTGAGTCTTCTTGTGCAGATGCTGTGAAACATCAGGGTGGATGACTCATAACAACTCTTCCCTGGCAGATTACTCTGAAGAGGGTTCTACTCACTCAGAGCAAGGAACTCTGTGGCACCAGCGTCCAGACCTCTAGAAACTTTCCAGAGATGCCTGATCAGGGTTGTTCAAGATTTGGAACGAAGGCTATCTCCATCCCACTTAACCCTCTTGGCGCCACGGTCGAGTTTACTCGACAAGATGAAGCACTGAATAAAATGGCAGATTTTGTCAAATAGGGTGTCAAAATTCATGCGACCTCCCCTGCACCAGATAGCAGACATGTAATAGTTCATCTATGACTCAAAAAAACGTCATGCTTCTATACAAAATCTTCGAGTTAGAGCTCACTGAATCAGTGCGAACAAAAGCGGAGCTAGTGTGAGAGTGAGCCATGTTATCAGAGCAATATTGTCAACGTCAGAGAGTATTGGCATTAATTATTATTATTATTATTATTATTATTATTATTATTATTATTATTATTGTTATTATGACTAATGACTTATGACTTATAACTAATGGCATCAATAAAGCTTCAATAAACCTTCAATGAAGTGTTGGGACTTCTATTTGCGGACCCTGATTCTGAAGGGAAATATCTTCATTCAGAAGATGACGGTGAGAATGCAAGTGAAAGTACAGCCCTACACCAAACGGTGAATCCTTTCCTTTGCCCAATGTAGATGGTCCTTTGCCCAATATCAGTGGTGTGAACAATGTTTGCCGGGGTCAGAGTGTTCATCGAGTGTTCATGTGCCCCATACATCCCTTATGAAACAAAAATATATTGCATTATATTGGAAAATATCGTGTAATATATTAGGCATATATTCTTATATATATATTTATTTTTTCCAATATACTGCAATATATTGAAAGCGGCAATCATTTGTATATTTTGCAATATATTATATAATATATGTATCATCAATATATTATTAAATGTATTGAAATATATAAAATATTAGAAAATTAAAAAGGGAAAATAATATATTACAATATATTACAATATATTTTAAGAAATATATTGGTAAATATATTTTCTTTTCGTAAGGGATGGAATCAGAGTGCCTGCTGTATGTAGTAAATTGAAACTCTACAGCAAAAGGCCAACCGCTACATGGATTTGGTTTGTTTCTACCATTTATTAGTATGATTTACACAGTTTGTTTACTACTTACTATTTACCTGAGCATTCAGTATTGTGTAATATAGCACACAGAAGGTGAGGGACATTTTGGGGGGAAAGAAGTGCTGAATTTTATAATTTAAACATGTGACTTTTCATGAAAATTCTATAATTCAAGATGGCCACCACCATATGAGTTCATTAGGGAAGCAATGAAGTTAATTCCTCCCTGGCTCCCAAAGGGACCTTTTTCTTGTGCTCAAAGCACTACAGTAGGACCTATTTAAGCCTTTGCAATCAGTTGACCTAAAGTTTCTTTCAATGAAAAATCCATCAAGAGGGCAGGGGACCGGCATTCCTGAGGTAATCCTGAGACCCCAGCCCAGCTATGTACCCAGGGTCCCCACTATTCCTTTCAGGGATCTTGTAGTGAGCCTGCAAGTGCTGCCCCAAAATGAGGCAGACCCAGCACTAGCTTTGCTTTGTCCTTGCCTTGATATGGTATGTAGATCAGACACAAAGCTTTAGGACCTCAGACCATCTCTTAGTCTGGTACGGAGGCCGGCAGAAGGAGAAGGCCATCTCTAAGCTAAAAAAAGTCCACCGGATAATGGACGCAATCACCCTGACATATTAGGGACAGAATGTGCCCTCCCTGTTCAGGTTGCATTCTCACTGTACTTGAAGTGTTGCATCCTCCTGGGCATTGTCTCCTATTTGTTTAGCTGTGGGCTGGGCGACCCTCAACATGTTTGCTAGAATCTATAGCCTTTTGTGATCTCACCTCTATAGCCTCCTGTGATCTCACCTCAAATGGGTAGAAGCACTGAGAAGCCACGGTTTAATCTTGGCTTGCTAAAACCTCTTCAAAGTCCATACTGTGGATCCTGTTGAACTCCTCCATCCCCTCGGTAGCCAAACATGGTGGAACATCTGGTGACAGGACCTGGCTTGATGAATCTGTAAGAAGCAGTAAAGGGCTGGGTTCTATATGTAGAGACCTAAGTGGATCCCACATGACTAAAGTTCAAGGTATAGCCTCAGAGCCCGTGTTTCCTTGGCAGTCACAAGGAGGAGCTGTTGTGTGGAGCATTAGTTCCGGGAATCAGGGAGTAGACCAATATGGTGCAACCATTATGGTGTCTGTTCGACCATATCCAACTCCATACCGAAAAACAAGATCCTCTGCAATGGGAAGAGTTTACTCTTTTCCCAGTTGATCCGAAGACCCAACTGGCTGATGGGCCAGAGCTCCAGTTCTCTGTGCTTGCACAACTGATCGCAAGACTGTACTAGTATAAGCCAATCTTTAAGGTTGAGGATGAGAACACCTTGCTGTCTGAGGGGGAACAAGAGCCCCCTTCATGCGAAAACCCTGGTGTCTGAGGGAATCAAGATCCCCCTCCATGACTTTCGTGAAGACACGGGGAGACAAGGACAGCCCTTGTGCTGGTATGCACATCCTTCGAATGTGAACCGCAGAAATGGTCAGTTGTGCAGAAGGATCGACACATGGAAGTATGGGTCCTTCAGGTCATTCACTCTCAATCATTCTTGGGGATGGATACACCTGAAGATGTGTTTCTGCATCAACATCTACAACTGTAACCTGTGAAGATGTCCAGCATGGATACACCTGCTAGGAAGGCCTTGGAGGCCGCCATACCCCGAGTAAAGTGAGCCATGGCTCCCGACAGCGGGGGACGACCAGAGGACTTATAGGTGGCGTTGATAGCCTCGACTATCCAACGACTAATAGTCTGCTTAGAAGCAGGAGAACCCCTCTTGGGGGGACCGTAGCATACAAGCAATTGGTCAGTTTTTCTCCACAGAGCAGCTCTGTGGACGTATGCGTCGAGCGCTCGAACTGGACACATACAATTTAGCTTCGCTTGGTCGGGCTCCCGGAAGGGAGGAGGACAGAAGGCCTACAGCACTACAAGTCATGGTGTAACAGAGGGAACATGGGAACATATCCCGCTCGAGGGTATATGAACGCTTTGGTCATGCCAGGTGCTAACTCAAGATAAGTGGGGGCCACACAGAGGGCCTGAAGATCTCCTACTCTCTGCAGAGAGGTGATAGCCAACAGAAAGGAGGTTTTAAGTGTAAGATGTCTGTCTGAAATATCTTGAATGGGTTCAAACGGGGGTTTGCACATTGCCTCTAACACCACAATCAAGACCCACGGGGGAATACGCGACCATACTGGAGGTCTCAGCCTCAGTGCACCGCGGAGGAAACGTGTAACTAGGGGGTGTCTTCCCAGAGACTGGCCATCAAAAAGGGCGTGGTAGGCCGCAATGGCCGCCACGTAAACCTTCAGCGTGGAGTGGGTCAACCCTGCAGAGAGCCTAGCCTGTAAAAACTCCAGAACTGTACCAACTGGGCAGTTTGCTGGATCTAGCTGGCAGTCTCTGAACCCTGAGGTGAAGAGTTTCCACCTCAGGGCGTACAGTTTCCTCTGGATGAACTACAGAGAACCAAAGGGGACATTGTGATCTCTCTTGAGTCGCAAATAGGTCTACTTGAGCCCTGCCAAATACTCTCCATATCTGCTTCACCAAATCTGGGTGAAATCTCCATTCCCTGGTCCTCGCCCCCTGCCTCGACAGTATGTCTGCTCCCATATTTAGTTTCCCAGGAATATATACTGCTCTTAATGAGAGGAGTTTGCTCTGGGACCACACCAGGATCTGGTGCGCCAGCTTGTACAAAGGGCGCGAACGTAAACCTCCCTGGTGGTTGATGTAAGAGACCACTGTTGTGTTGTCGGTGCGCACCAACACATGGTGACCCCTTAGGTCTGGGAGGAAGTGCTTCAGAGCACGATAAACTACTAGCATTTCTAGACAATTGATATGCCATGTTAGATGGCGACCGCTCCACAGACCACGGGCAGGGTGGCCACTCATGACTGCACCCCAGCCGGTGAGACGCGTCCGTCGCTAGTATTACACGGCAACAAGAAGCTCCCAGCACCAGGCCCTGATTCAAGAACCAAGGTGTCTTCCACATGTCTAAGGCATGGAGGCAGCGCCGCGTGACCTTGATAGTGCGAAGTAGATTGCCCATCGGGGAAAATCCCTTGGTCTTGAGCCACCACTGTAGGGGTCTCATGTACAGCAGGCCAAGAGGTATCACGATGGACACAGCTGCCATCAGACCCAACCATCTCTTAAAATGTTTGACAGTAAGTGACTGGCCTTCTCTGACTCTCTTGACTGAGATGAGGATTGACTCGATACGAGCAGGGCTTGCATTGCGGTCGAATCCCATACTACGCCCAGATAGGTGGTTCTCTGAACCGGAGGAAGTACACATTTCTTGGTGTTCAGACTCAAACCCAGCTCCCCCATATTTGCGGAAATGACATCTCGATGCCGAGCCGCAACCTGCTCTGACTGAGCTAAAATCAACCAATTGTTGATGTAGTTGAGAATGCGGATGCCCAGCATGCGCAGGGGAACCAGAGCAGCGTCTACACATTTTGTGAACGTGCAGGGTGAGAGTGCAAGGCCGAAGGGAAGTACTCGATATTGGTAGGCTTCGCCCCCGAAAGCGAACCTCAGAAACTTGTGGAAGGATGGATATGTGGAAGTATTCTTCTTCGAGATCTATTGTGACAAACCAGTCCTCGGACCTGATCTGAGCTACAACATGCTTGATTGTGAGCATTCTGAACTTTAATCTCATAACTGAACGATTTAAGACCCTCAAGTCAATAATCAGACGCAACCCCCCATCCTTCTTTGGAACTACGAAATACCGGCTGTAAAATCCGGACTCCTTGTCTTGAGGAGGGACCCCCTCGATGGCCACCTTCTCTAATAGGGTTTTCACTTCCTGTTCCATAACCAGACCCTGCCTGGTGCCGATTATCATCGGGATGACCCCGTTGAATTTTGGCGGCACAGGGCTGAATTGAATACGGTAGCCTTTTTCTACTGTCTGCAGGACCCATCGAGATACATTTGGCTGTAGTTTCCACGCTGCTAAATAATCTACTCTTGAGACTGACTTCTGGTGTAAGAGGGTTGGCAGACTGGCCCCCAGAGGGTGCTGAGGCGAGACGGGCACCGTGTACTGTGGTGTGTACCATTCTACCCCAGCAGAGGCTGCCCTCTGAAACCCTGGGCTTTTGGCGTCAGGGTTTCTTGGCTGAGGACGTCTTAGATTCTATAACTGCCCTAAGATCTTGTTTGGGCTTAGAAGACTTCGGTCAAGAGCTTCGCTGGGACTCTAGTTCCCGACGTGGAGGAGCATGAGAGGCGACGCTCTATTTCTGGGCCTCGGGATACGAGGAGCTAGGGTGCGGTTGGGGCATCTCTCGCCCAGATGCCCAGAGAGAGCGATGAGGGAGGAACTTATTGAACGCCGCTGCTTGTTTGCCGGCCTCCTGAAACCTGTCGATGACAGAATTGACTGCGTCGCCGAACAGGCCAGTCGGCTGAATCGGGTCGTCATGAGGCAGAGCCTGTCCCGCTCTTTCATATCGGAAAGGGTCAACCATAAGAGCCTCTCCGCGGCCACCATAGCTGCCATGGACCACCCAATCGCTCGGGCGGTCTCCTTGGTAGTGCGGAGGGAGAGATCAGCGGTCCTTCATAATTCTGATATATCATGGGACTTGATCTCCTCTCCCTCATCTAGCTCTTTAAGCAGGTCGGCTCGGTACGCCTGTAACACCGCCATGGTGTGCAGACATGCACCAGCCTGACCTGCAGATGCATACTTTTTGCCCACCAAAGCCAATGTTGTTCTGAGTGGCTTTGAGGGCAATGCTGGGGCCTTAAGAGGCGATGCCGTGCCGGGGATCGCTCTATAGCCGTGCTCTCCCATCCCCACTACATTGCCATAGTAGTCAGACGAGGGGATGTAGAGGCGGGCTGAGAATGGGCGTTTCCACGACCTGGTGATCTCATCATGCAGGTCGGGAAAGAATGGCAGGCCCCGGCTGGGAGGTGGCTGACTCACGCACAGGAAGCGTTCATCAAGCTTGCTTCACTGCGGTTCGGTCGTTTTTTCGGCGAACCATTCAATGCTTAATTTGGCCACCGCGTGAGTAACCACCTCTAAGAGCTCCTCATATTGCGGTGAATGGGATGGCGAATCCCTGTCGACCGACTTCACATCGACCTCCTCGGAGGAAGAGAGGCGGATCGTCAATCCCTCTCCCTGGGTGGAAGGACCCGCAGAGCGTGCTTCTGACTCCAGAGATTTGGCGCCAGATCTGGTGGAAGTGGAATGAGATAGGGACTGGCCCGTCTCCATTCCCTCCACCAAATCCACTTGCGAACCCCACGAGTGCAGCCGCCGTTCTGCCTTGGCAGAAGCGGGACCAGCACCGCGTGGAACGCTGGCGAAGGCCCCCTCCTCGAAGAGGGCCCTACAGGAACGAAGCAGCCGCACCGACATTCGCTCACAGTGCGGACAGTCAGTCCCCTCGAGAGCCGACTAAGCGTGCTTCGTTCCCAGGCACACCACGCATAAGCTGTGTGTATCACCACCCGTTATATATAGCGGGCAGGGAGGAAAACACAATCGCCATAACAATGCTTTGATTTCGCCTTGCTCTTCGGCATGTCTAGGAGCTCTAACTGGACAGACAACAGTAAATAAGACTCACAAGACAAACAAGTGACAAGTTTTTTGTTTTAGTTTGAAAATGTAAAGGTGTGTCCTTTTCAGAAACTGATAGACAGAAAGGACATCCTCAGTTAAGATCAAGTTTTTGACAACATTAAATTATGACTTATTCAAGAAACATGGCAGCATTTCATGTGTGCAATTAAGCAACAAGTCATTAATGCTGGATAAACCATAGTAGAGCATAATGTTTTACTGGCAACACACAATTGAAATGGTAGAAAAAGTATGTTGAAAGTACTGGAAAGTACATCAGGTAAAAATAGGATTGAAAAGAGCACATGTTATACTAAGTTTTTGATTTCATTATGTTCTCCTTATTTGTTATACACACTTTGTTTTTGTTTTTTTTACATTAAATTATGACTCATTCAAGAAACATGGCAGCTATTCATGTGTGCAATTAAGCAACAAGTCATTATTGCTGGATAAACCATAGTAGTGCATAATGTTTTACTGGCAACACAATTGAAATGGTAGAAATTACGTTGAAAGTACTGGAAAGTACATCAGGTAAAAATAGGATTGAAAAGAGCACATGCTATACTAAGTTTGTGATTTCATTATGTTCTCCTTATTTGCTATACACACTTTTTTAAGCATTAAAATTTAATTTCAACACACCTGATCTAGCATTACACATGATATAGTTTTAACTTCATTTCACATGTAATAACATGTGGTGGGAAGTTTGATATATATCACTAAACTCAAGTGTTTTGAATCCATTCACTAAAAAGATTTGTTCACTGAATCGTTCAATGACCATATTACACAGACAAAAAATTGCATGACATGACTAAAATTCTTGACTGAAATGTGCATTGTCTAAAATCAGAAATGATGATACAGCAGATCTCCATAATGTAAATGAATAAACATTTATGTCTTTGATTGGCAACAGTTCAATGCTGCAAGACAATGTAATTAGAAACCTTTGATGCTCTTCAGAGCACAAACACAGGAGGTTGCCATATATGTTTCCCTGGGGCCCCTATGCACCCACTTACCTAAATCCATCCCCGATTCTTTAGTTCCCTTTCAGTCGGTCACTCTCGACGCCACGTCGGATGACCGACGAATATGGGATATCGCTTCGATAGAGTGTAAACTAAACGAGCCAATGCACATTGGCATGCAATTATTGCATCCAGCTGCCGCTGATCACTGCTTGAGTATAAGAGGGCAGCAGGTGCAATGCATACCAGCTTTTCGCTTCAAAGCCGAGCGACAGTATCGTTCTGCTTACCTTGAACTGTGTCTACGGTGAACTGCGAGTTCAGCACGCTCTGGGAAGCTTCCTGTGTTGGCGGGACGGCGCTACAGCGGCGGTCGTTCCAGTATCGAGTGGGTTGCACACTTCAGGCTGCACTATCCCCTGTAGTGTGGCAAGCAGCCATCTCCCCTGTGCGCCTCAGCACTGAAGAGCATTTCCTAAAAGAGCAAATTTTCTCTAAAAGAGCTTCACGGGTGCGTCTTTGTAAAGACGACGGATCGTCCTTTTAAGGATGCCGTTTCACCCGTGCGTTTCTGGGTGCGGTCGTTACCTGGCACCGGGTGATGGTCACGATCGCTGCCTCACGTGTCTGGGCGTCAAGCACGCTGAGGTGGCTTTCGTGGATGACTCATGTTCCCATTGCGGGAAGATGACCATCTCGGAGCTGCGAACCAGGCTCCGCTACCTTCAGGGAGGCGGAGTCCCGCTGCCTCTGCCGCGATCTGGGGCTCGTTCTGGCGGACAGACGAGGTCCACTTCCGGTAGTGGCTCGGGCGGTTTGAGGGTCACAGTGGTGGCAAACCCCGCAGGGAACCAACCCTCTGGGGACCACCACTCCTCTTGCACCTCCGATCCAGTGGAGCAACCCACGGAATGCGCTGGGCCCTCTACAAGGAGCGTACCAGTGGTATCCAGTGGGCCTCCCCCCGACCGGATGTCGATCTCAGCATCGGAGGGAGAGCTGTCGGATGAAGATTCGGCTGCGCTGCCGCCCTCTGGGACGGTGGCAAGGCCTGAGTCGGACACCGAAATGGCAGCTATGCTTTCCCGGGCCGCCGAGAGGGTAGGGCTCGAGTGGAATCCTCCACCGCGTCCCGAGCCCTCGCGGCTGGATGATTGGTTTCTCGGGGTGGCGCGCGCTGGTTCTCAGCGCCCCACTCCAGTGCCTTTCTTTCCGGAAGTGCATGACGAGCTCACCAGGTCGTGGACGGCACCTTTTACTGCCAGAAACCGGCCGGTGGGCTCCTCCTCCCTCACCACCCTCGATGGCGGTGCAGCGAAGGGGTATTTGGGAATTCCGTCGGTGGAGCAGGCGGTAGCGATGCAATTGTGTCCTAAGTCCGCCTCCTCCTGGCGTGGAGACCCGGTGCTTCCTTCCCGGGCCTGTAGGCACTCGTCTGGTCTGACTGGCAGTGCCTATACGGCTTGCGGGGAAGCTGCTTCCACCTTACACGCTATGTCGTTACTGCAGGTGCACCAGGCTAAGGCACTGAAGGACCTGCACGAGGGTGGTCACGACCCAGAAGTTCTAAAGGAACTCCGAACCGCCACTGACCTTGCGCTCCGAGCGACGAAGGTCACTGCGAGTTCCCTGGGTCGTGCGATGTCCACGCTTGTGGTCCAGGAGCGCCATCTCTGGCTGTGTCTTGCAGACATGAGGGACTCCGACAAGGTCCGGTTCCTCAATGCCCCCGTGTCCCAGACCGGCCTATTCGGCGACGCGGTCGAGAGCTTTGCCCAGCAGTTCTCGGCTGCCCGGAAACAGACTGAGGCGATACGACACATCCTGCCCCGGCGGGCACCTGCTGCCTCCTCCCGTCCGCCGGCCGCAGTGCCCCAGCCTGCACGTCGCCGAGGGCGGCCCCCTGCGTCTGCCCCCGCTCCCGCGCCGCATCAGCAGCAGCCTCCAGCAAAGCAACGCCGTGGAGCCAGGCGTGGGCAGGCAGCCCCGAGCTGGGTCCCTGTGTTCCACCTCGTTGCCCCACTGCGGGTACGGCTGTGGTCCCGCTGGTCCCACTTGTACGGTTCTTAAGCGCCTGGTCAGCGCTGCCCAGCCCGTCTCGCTGGCTTCTGCGGACCATCAGCCTCGGCTATGCGATTCAGTTCGCCCGGCGTCCCCCCAAGTTCCGCGGTATCCGCTTCACTGCAGTGAAAGCATCTGATGCCCCTGTCTTGCGGGAAGAGATCGCAGTCTTACTGGCGAAGGACGCGATAGAGCCGGTCCCTCCAGCCGATATGAGGACAGGGTTTTACAGCCCCTACTTCATTGTACCCAAGAAAGGCGGTAGGTTACGGCCGATCTTGGATCTGCGAGTTTTGAATCGGGCTCTCCATCGGCTGCCGTTCAAAATGTTGACACAGAAACGCATTTTCGGGTGCGTCCGTCCCCAAGATTGGTTTGCAGCGATCGACCTGAAGGACGCGTACTTTCATGTGTCCATCCTTCCGCGCCACATACCTTTTCTGCGGTTTGCGTTCGAAGGACAGGCATATCAGTACAAGGTCCTGCCCTTCGGGCTTTCCCTGTCTCCCCGTGTCTTTACGAAGATCACGGAGGCAGCTCTCGTTCCCCTCAGAGAGCAAGGTGTTCGCATACTCAACTACTTAGACGATTGGCTGATACTGGCACAGTCTCGGGATCAGTTGCGCGAGCACAGGGATGTGGTGCTCTGGCACCTGAGCCTGCTGGGCCTTCGGGTCAACTGGGAGAAGAGCAAACTCTCGCCGAGTCAGAGGATCTCTTTTCTTGGTATGGAGTTGGATTCGGTCGAACAGACAGCACGCCTCACAGAGGAACGTGCGCGGTCGGTGCTAGCCTGCTTGAATACGATCAAAGGCAGGACAGCGGTCCCACTGAAATTCTTTCAGAAGCTCCTGGGGCATATGGCGGCCGCGGCGGCACTTACACCGCTCGGCCTATTACATATGAGACTGCTCCAGCACCCGAGGTGGGCGTGGAAGCGTGGCAGTCACCGGGTCCAAGTTACACCGGCCTGTCACCAAACCCTCACCCCGTGGTCAGATCTTGCGTTTCTCCGGGCAGGGGTGCCCCTAGAGCAGATCTCCAGGCATGCTGTGGTTTACACGGATGCCTCCACCACCGGTTGGGGGGCCACGTACAACGGGCATGCAGTCTCAGGGGTTTGGACGGGCCCGCAGCTGCAGTGGCACATCAATTGCCTAGAGTTGCTAGCAGTACACCTTGCCCTGAACCGTCTCAAAGGTCTCTTACGAGGCAAGTATGTGCTGGTCCGAACGGACAATACTGCGACCGTTGCGTACATCAACCGACAAGGTGGTCTGCGCTCCCGTCGCATGTCGCAACTCGCTCGCCACCTCCTCCTTTGGAGTCAGAAGGTTCTGAGGTCACTTCGTGCCGTTCACATTCCAGGCCTGCTCAATCGTACAGCCAACGAGCTGTCTCGAGCAATGCTCCCGGGAGAATGGCGACTCCATCCCCTGACGGTCCAGCTGATTTGGAGATGGTTCGGAGCCGCTCAGGTAGACTTGTTTGCTTCTCCAGAGACCTCTCACTGCCAGTTATTCTACTCCCTGACCGAGGGTACTATCGGCTCGGACGCACTGGCACACAGCTGGCCGCTGGACCTACGCAAGTTAGCGTTTCCCCCAGTGAGCCTTCTTGCACAGACACTGTGCAAAGTCCGGGAGGACGAGGAGCAAGTCTTGCTAGTAGTGCCATATTGGCCTACTCGGACCTGGTTCCCCGAACTAGTGCTCCTCTCGACAGCCCCTCCTTGGCCGGTTCCTCTGAGGAGGGATTTACTGACTCAGAGACGGGGCACCATTTGGCACCCGCGTCCAGACCTTTGGAAACTCCATGTTTGGTCCCTGGAAGGGACGCGGAGGTTCTAGGTGACCTGCCCCAAGAGGTAGTGAACACCATCACTTCGGCAAGAGCACCGTCTACGAGACACGCCTATGCCTTGAAGTGGAACCTGTTCGTTGAGTGGTGTTCTTCTCGCCGAGAAGACCCCCGAAGATGCCCGATTGCGGTCGTGCTATCCTTTCTGCAGCAAGGGTTGGAGCGAAGGCTGTCTCCCTCCACCCTCAAAGTCCAGGTTGCTGCTATTGCTGCGTACCATGACCCTGTGAATGGGAAGTCTTTGGGTAAGCATGACCTCATCATCAGGTTCCTTAGAGGGGCCAGGAGGTTAAATCCATCCTGGCCCCCCTGTATACCCTCTTGGGACCTGTCTCTAGTGCTTAAATCACTACAGCAGGGCCCATTCGAGCCTTTGCGTTCAGTTGAGCTTTCATTGAAAACTCTGCTCCTGCTTGCACTGGCCTCCATCAAGAGGGTAGGGGACCTGCATGCATTTGCCCTGGCTTTGCTTTGTCCTGTTCGAGCATTAAGATGCTACGTAGACCGGACGCAAAGCTTCAGGACCTCAGACCAGCTCTTTGTCTGTTACGGAGGCCGGCAGAAGGGGAATGCCGTCTCTAAGCAGAAGATGGCCCACTGGATTGTGGATGCCATAACCCTGGCTTATCAGGCTCAGGATGTGCCCTGCCCGTTCAGGTTGCGAGCTCACTCAACTAGAAGTGTTGCATCCTCCTGGGAGCTGGCTCGTGGTGCCTCGCTGACAGATATTTGTAGAGCTGCGGGCTGGGCGACCCCTAACATGTTCGCTAGGTTCTATAGCCTTCGTGTAGAGCCGTTATCCTCCTGTGTTCTCACCTCAAACGGGTAGTGGCACTGAGAGGCCCCGGTTAGTGTCGGCTTGCTAAAACTGCTCCAGATTGTCCACCCTAGGCAGATGGATGCGGCGGAACGTCCAGCGCCATACCTTCATGATGAATCCGTGAGAAACCATGGAAGGCTGGGTTCCATGTTGAGACCTAAGCGGTACTCGTATGTGTATAGTCCACGGTATAGTCTTAGAGCCCGTGTTTCCCCGGCAGACTTCTGCCTTCCCAAGAGGGTTTTAATCACCTCAAATTTCTCCGTATACTCTTAAACGGATGCTATATGTGTATTTGCCTCCGAGACCTCCTTCGGGAAGGATGGGGCTTCCGCAGCGTCCCGGCTCCAAGCGGACCGGGTACGTTTTCCCAGTGTTATCCAATCTCACCCAGTGAGGTAGTGCTTTGACAATGGTGAGTGGAGCTACTTGTTCTGAGCCCCGGCCTACACCTAATAGGGGCGCAGGCGGCTCGCACAGGGCACTGGAAGGGGCAGCACCCATGGCGCTTTGATGGGGATCCCATATTCGTCGGTCATCCGACGTGGCGTCGAGAGTGACCGACTGAAAGGGAACGTCTCGGTTACGTATGGTAACCCTCGTTCCCTGAAGGAGGGAACGGAGATGCCACGTCCCGTCGCCATGGTTGCTGTACCGCCGCTGAGCTGCCGGGTTCCCGGCTCGGCTCCTCAGCGAAAAACTGGTATGCATTGCACCTGCTGCCCTCTTATACTCACGCAGTGATCAGCGGCAGCTGGATGCAATAATTGCATGCCAATGTGCATTGGCTCGTTTAGTTTACACTCAAAGTAGATTGGTCTATCGAAGCGATATCCCATATTCGTCGGTCATCCGACGTGGCGTCTCCGTTCCCTCCTTCAGGGAACGAGGGTTACCATACGTAACCGAGACGTTTCTGTGAATGGAAGGTCTCACATGCTTGAGCAAACAGTTCAATTGAGCAATCAGGATAATGTTTTTTTTACGAATTTCAAAATGAGTAGAAGAGAGAGAGAGAGAGACCGATTGTAGCAATCAAAAGAGAGAACAATGTCAAATTTGCAGTCGATCCCCCAGACGCTTTTTTACACATATCCTCACAGCTGCGTTAACTAGTATCATGTCTTGCAAAGGTAATGTAGTGTTATAATTGTAAAAAAAGGGTCCAATGATTTAAAAGCTATACAAAATGGTGTACAAATTAAAAATTGCATGACATGAAAAATTTGTTGTTAAACTTTTATTTATGGGAATAATCAAGAGATCACATTAGATCACAGTAACAAAATATGGTCTGAAATATATTTAAAACAATTGCTACTCTGTAAAGGAGAAATTAATATGCACTGACCATTACTGTCCACAAGAGGGAGGTCTTACAATGCACAAACATTTCTATGCCGGTTATTGGTAATGGGAAAGAATGTGAAGGTATCTATTTGTGTGTCTGCAGGCCTGATTTCATCTCTTAGATGGATTTATCAGTAGATGGCAGATTCCCCTGTCGGTTATGATTTTGACTTTGAATTTAGGGGATGTATATTCCCTAAATAGGGAATATAGATGAATTCTATCTAAAATGTGTAGTTTAGATAAACTACTATCATCAAGCAGAGATGATTTACTTGACAACTTTTTTTTTTTTTTTTTTACAAAGATAAGGACAACCAAAATAAAAAAGAAAAACGACAAAGTAAATTTAATTAAGTACTTAAATTTTTGAACAAACAAACATATTTCATTTTCAGCCATTTTAAGTAATTGTCATTTAAGTCATTCTTAACCGTTTTGCTGCAACTACTGGTAAATTAACCTATTCATTTAGTATTATGACTAATAAATCAATCATAAGATTTTCCAACCAAACTGTACTTATTCATTTATTGCATAAAATATGATATTACAATAAAGTCTTTCTCAGTATAAACATTTTAACGACCCTAGCATGGATTGAACACATACTGTATATATTTATTTTACCACAGAATTGTAATACTATGTCAGTAATAAAGGAAAGTGTACACAATTTTAGAATTGGCCACAGTGTCCCTACTGACTCATCTTTAGGCAGCAAGTGCTGAGGAAGAGAATGTCATGAATATAAATTAGAAGACATAGTGGACTAAAAGCAACCTTAGACTAAGAGGAAATATTTGTCAAGCTGTAGTTCACTTCATTTGTAATATATTTAATGTCCATAAATAAATGAATGGACCTAAAGGCAGTACCTAGTAATTATTTTATTCATCCCATCACTCAATAGCATGAGCAATACAACATTTTTGATGTAATTCATGGTAAGAAACAATCATGCAGTTCACATTCATTCAAAAATGATTAAGCATACTACTTGCATTTGCAGCATATTTCAAGCCATTTACTGTCAAAGAAAATCTCTTGTACACAAATGCCACACCTGAAAGCATTGCTAACATGCCTGTGGAAATGCACAAACATTTGCTTTCATTTTTAACAAAAAAGTGTTGTTAATTCGGTCACACACAATAAAATCATGACAACAATTAGCATTTATCAGTAATTATTGGTTATTGCTTATTTGAAAGATATTCAATGAGACAGTTGCTTACATAATACAAATATATGTAAATACACTCAAAAATGCAATGCAATATATTACATAATACATTCCTATATATACAATAAACTAGTAATATATATATATATATATATATATATATATATATATATATAAACACACACACACAAACATATGAATAAATATATTGTTGCATTAATGATGTGAAAAAGAAAAAAAACTTGCATTAAAAAATATTATTCTATATAATTTTAACACAACATATTATTCTATATATTTTCAAAATTAAATAATTTAATATACTTATTGTTCACATATAAGACTGAATGAGTATTTCCATAATCTATTTTTTTGTCTTTACAATACAATTTTAAGATCTGTTCCTTGGCAATGCTGTCTCTATTTCTAAGCACCCCACATACATGGACTATACTGAATATTTGATAGGTGTCTAAATTGTTTAAAAATACCAACGTTTTAAAATCTGACATCTGCCCGAATCTTTTTTTTCTTTTTGACAAATACATCTAGATAATTCAGCCAAAGACAGACAGTCCAAATGGATAAAGGAACCACTATGGTTATTAGTAGAGTACATGTTGTTCAGAAGCACACCGGCAAACAGTGAGACTCAACTTATGTATGATTTGATCAAACTCAAGCAAGATAAGTTAAATATGGATTTGCACAGTGCAGTTTCAAGGTTTTGTCTATTCATTTTGATACTAAATAAACAACAAGAACAAAAAAGTATATCTTTATTAAATTAAAATGACATTGTATCAGACATGCAGTACTGCTAGTGGATATTGCATGCTCCTGGTTGTTGCTGTGGAAGTGGGAATACTCTGCTCATGAAACATTTGTAAGGAACATTAATTAAACATGATCTTTGTCTCTTATGTACAGAGTTTGAAGAGCATTCTGATTCAGATCTGAGCTACAAAACTGGACAGAGGTTCAATGGCTCTTAGACAATCCTGTTGTAAAGATCAGCTTAGACTAGCATTAATTTAAATGCTGTTTTATTTTTTGGCTTGACTAGAACTGGTCTAGTTGGCTAACTGGTCATTGGTCAAGTAGATTATTATTGTTTTTAAAGGTAGAGCTGCTTGTCAGAGAGTTTTTTTTTTTTTTTTTTTTTTTTGTGTGTGTGTGTGTGCTGTGCTTTAGCAGGTTAACACACACAATGACTGTTAGACTCTCAGCATGCTCTCAGAGAAGATGCATCTCTATTCATCCCCTTCTATGTACCATTGCTAAATCCGTCAAAGCACCACTTTTGTAGCAAATCAGCCATCTAAAATAACAAATTTGGAGGAAATTGCTGTCAGGCTCCAAATATTGTTTTTATATATATATATATATATATATATATATATATATATATATATATATATATATATATATATAGTGTTGGTCTATAGTATGTACACATTTAGACGTATGTCTTCAACTATTTGTATTTTTCATAATCTTGTGCCATGAGTGTTGCATGTTTAAGACAACATATCAAGTAAAAAATTGTGCTTTAAAAAATAAAAGGCATCTAAACACTTACTTGTTTCAGTTTTTGAATTTAAGAGGGCATCCTGTGTGAATAGCCCCTTATACTGATAAATGAAAAAATATATATATATATATATATATATATTACAATATAATAATAAAAATAATAGTTCAGTGATGCGAAGTGATTCTGCTGTGAAGCTCTAAAAAGACAATAGTAAACAATAGTAAATCAGTCATATTTGGTTCCCTGCTGATTCAGTTTGTTTCAATGAATGTAAAGTGAATCAATTATGGAATGACTTAATTCATCTACAAAGCAGCTCTGAAGAAAACAGCGATGTCATCATCCAGCTCAATTCTCATCCAAATAGTGTCTGTGCAGTCAAGTCAAAAATATTGCCAAATATTAAGTTTTACCAAGCAAGACAAAACACGACAGTAGCAAGGGGCCTAAACTCCATCAGTGACAGAAATAGAGTGCTTTCACATTGACTTGCAGTTCTTTTCTGGCCAGATGAATGAACATAGTGCGGTTTAATTCCAGGCTTCCTCAAGTCACACCGGGATTGGTATCATTCAGTATATTTTATCGAGTTCTTTCTCCTTGAAGACTGGGATTAATTATGGCAGTTTTGGTGGGGGGAATTGGAGTTGACCATGAGGTCTATGCACGTGACTTATCTGATTCATGTGGTCTTCCCTGAAGATCTGTGCCAATGTCTATTTAGTCAATGAGGTCTTCGCAAAGGATCTGTCTCTATAACTTATGTAGTTGTCATTGTCTCTCCGCTGACATTGAAAGATATTGTGGTTGTCTGTAGGTGCTGATCCACCATCTGGTCTGGATACGGACTATACCCGGGTGACTACAGTAATCTGAGAATATAAATTAGACAGACCAGTTAATATTAGCATAGATGCCTGTAACAATGTTCAAGTTCAGGGAAGAAAAGGGCAGGAATGGAAGATGTTTAACATAAATTGTAATAATAAATTAAACAAATAACAAAATGAAAGTAAGCGGCAGCCCCTAATGGATGACTGTGACCAAAGCATAAACAAGACAGCAATGTATATGTCCTAGGCCTGGTCCTCTCTTGTTCTTCACTGTTGTTCCCCTTTTATCTTCCCATATCTTAATGGGGCTCGAGACCGGTGTGTGGCACAGGTGTTGTTCATTATCATTTTCTTCATCAGCCTCGCTCTGCTCCCATGGTCCTTGAACTCATCACAATGCCATTCCACTTGCAATATATCAAGTACATCGGATGTTTTGGAAAGTTCTTGTTGACCTAATTTATGCAGCCTAATAATCCTTTAAGGGATTTGAATTATTAAACAGCATGTTATAAGAATGCTATTTTAATCTAGAATTAAAATATAATTGTGTGCCTGCCTCCCAAACAAGGTTAGGAAGCAGATTTAACAGCATGATCTCAGAGAAGCTGCATCTATATTCATCCCCTTCAAATCATTTTCAAAGCGAAGTGTGTGTGTGTGTGTTTCCATCAAGTTTTTTGAGTGTATGGCAGTGGTATTGGTAATCTAGTAATTTACAGTTTGTGAATAACTTTTTTTTTTTTTTTTACTTGGAATTTCCATCACTTTCTGATTGCAATACATACAAATGTGCAAAACAACATTGAGATGCATCTGAGATCTGAGATGCCACTGCTCTGCTGCAGACTTTCTACGCCATCAACACTGATTCCATGTGACAATATTAAATAACAAAAACAACAAAAACGTGGGTCCTGACACATGTTGTGTAATTTTAGAAGGCCTATAATTGCTTATACCAGTTCACTATTTTTAAGTTTTGTAATTGCCAGGTTTTAGCCAGGATTCCTTAAGACTTCAACAGACTGTGCTATTTCAGCAATCTCATAAGATAAATACCAATCATATTGTATGACATGGATCATTAAACTTGTGTACGACATGCTTGCAGACTGTCTGAACATGGCACTCTTTGACTCATTCGCTATGACACACATTATGAAGAAGATAACATCATAAATATAATGGTAAACATAAAGAGCATGATGAATCAAACTTTGGCAGTTGTAGTTTTTATGTGTGGTGTAAAAAGAGGAAGTTCACTCGTTCATTCTGGAGAGTGTTTACATTCCTCCGCACGCACACGTAAGTCTGGCTTTTAAGCAGTTAAAATGAGCAGGTTAAAATGTTGTTGCAACTCAACCCTTGTTAGCAGCATCTCATCGCTCCTATATTGAAATTAGTGACCTTGATATTCTTCAGAAATTCACGTTTACGTTTCACGTAGTTTCAAAAGTCATGCAAATTTTTTTTTTAACTATTCCTTTAAGAAGCCTTGCAGGGACATCAGCACAGAAGAGCTTTTACAGTAAGCCTTCCTTTGATAGCATCTCATTGAAACTGCCTCAAGCACTATCTGAGAACAAACATTTTTCTACTGTAGGACTATGCAGACTGCATGCTAACGTAAAGAGCTACACGTGTTGATTCTACCCATCACGTTGCACAAAAGTTCATAATATATTTTTCATTTTTATTTTGCATTATATAACAATCTTAATTTTGCATGAGCTCAACAAAGTTGCTTTGCCTCAAGGAGCAGAAATATGATAGAGCTGTAGTCTTAGAGCTGTAAAGTATTGGATCTCCTAAAATGTTCAACATTATTTTGACCTCTGCCTCCAAATAAATATCAATAAACTGCCTCATGTCCACCCAGGACATTCATTTGGCAGTAATACCTACATGAATCACTTGATGGCACTGTTGGAGAGATGATTTGGAACAGTCTTATCTGCACAAGTGATTGCAACAGGACTCGAACATCTAGTGATGTCCAATGATGAATACAGATGTGATTTCAGAAATTGGTCAAATTCATCAGATATTTAAATATAATAGACATTTGCATGCTAAGGGTCTTAAATGTAGATTTATTCAATAAAATGTATTGTAACCAAAAAAAAAAAAAAAAAAAAAAAAAAAAAAAGAATGATACTAGGGGCGAAAAAGAGTTTTAGAGAGACTAATACACAGCCCAATATAAGCTGTTTTATTCTACATGGAGTGGCCTAATGGGGCCAGACATATTGAGGTTGCATGACCAGAGGAATACTACTCGCTTTATCTCAGTGACACCCTGTAATACATAAATAATGGCTGACTGTGAATACCACAATTCTACAAAAGCATTGTCAATAGAAATCTTTTGCAGTAAGGTATATATGCCTTATTATTATTATTCTTACTTTATTGAATGTGCTGTATTTTATGTCAAATACTTAAATTTAACTAGTTACTTCAATCAATCAGAATACTGTATTAATATTGTTTTCTGAATTACACCTGCTCTCTATGTGCCTTTCTCAAACTGCACATTTTGCAGTAACATTCCCTAATCTTGTAGGAATTTCACTGTATCCTCTAAGAATCCTATTGGATATTGTGTGATCCGTTACATAACCCATCTTGTTTCGTGTGGGTATAATATATTGCTGCTGGACAGGTAAAAGAAATCACAGGGGGAGATTTTCAGTAAATCTTTTGATATCTACCGGAACACTTTATTCTATTGGTGTCATAATAGTCCTTTTGGAAATATGCATTTCTCTTCGCTCTCTCCCCCTCTCTCTCTGTATGTGGTATGTTTGCATATATATATATATATATATATATATATATATATATATATATATATATATATATATATATATATATATATATATATATATATATATATATATATAATGACAACAGAGCTGAGACTGTTTATAATGTTTAGTCTCCTCATTTACAGTCTGTCAAGAGTGCACTTTCATCTGGAGTTTAGGTGAAAGATCACTCACTCTCTACACTTGAGTGATAGTGGCACAGTAGCCCATTGAAATGTCACTGACTCCCTAGTGTCGAGCTGAGGAGCGCCGAACTCTATCGTTCTGCTTCTTTCTCTTTATCCACCAGCTAAATGTGTACGCCTGCAGAAAGGGCCACTTCCTGTCTCATTTACACTATATTCAAATAGACCTTCATTAATTCACCACTCAAGACTTGCTTCATTATCAGGTCTGTATTAAAAAATACACATAAAAGAGAGAGAAAGCGAAGAAATGTGATATCATTGCCTACTCACTGGACTGATGGAATCACTTGTTTGTGCTATTAAAGTTTCTTGCCATTCTGCTGATACATGCAAATTGGTTACAATGCTATAATTTTAGGGCTAATCCCAGGAGCTTCATTCACCTATTTATTTCTAGCAGGCACAAGCTGCAGTCCTATTTAACTTGATACCTTAGGTATATACACTGGAAAAACGTATTAATCATAGTATAACATTAAGCCAGTTGAACTTCATGGTTATCAGTCTAGGCAGTTAGGAAGCATAAGTGATTGTGAATCTGTTTCACCTGTGCACTGGAGAGGCAACAGCAAGACAGCCCCCAGGTGGTGGGCAGAGGCAATTGCTCGCTCTCGCAAGAGCATGGAGGAGATACTACCTCAAGATGGGTCTTTGGCCAAGGAGAGCTGGAAAAGACCATAAAATGCAACAACCCAGCAGCAGGACTGGTATCTGCTCCTTTTTGGAATAAGAGGAGCACTGCCAGACACCTTCAAAATGATCTCCAACAGGCTACTGGTGTGCATGTTTTTGGCCAAACTGTCAATAGCAGGCTCCAAGAGCATAGCATGAGGACCTGACATCCTGTGCTTACAGCCCAGCACTGTGAAACTCGATTGGCATTTGCCAGAGAACACCAGTACTGGCGCCTCTTTGGGTCAGTGATGGTCCAGAGAGGAATATCCATGGACGTTTGCACAGATGCTGACGCACTGGGCACCGGGTTCCTCCTGGTGCATGACAATGCCTGGCCTCACGTGGCCAAAATGCGTAGACAGTTTCTGAATGACGAATGCATTGAGGTCACTCACTGGTCCTCAAATTCTCTAGGCTTTAATCCAACTGTGAATATCTGGGAAGTTATGTATCAGAGCATCCAAATTCACTAAGTAGCACCACAGCTGTCTAGGATCTCATTGAGGCCCTTATCCAGGTCTGGCAGGAGATCCCCCAGGACATCATCTGCCATCTCATCAGGAACATGCCTAGATGTTTTCAGGATTGCATGTAGGAATGTGGGGGCCTGTAATTATATATAGTTGAATTGCCTGTAATTTCAAATTTAAAATAATAAACACATTTTTTTTTTTTTTACTTTGATTAACACTATGATTTTGAATCCTGCCCTCGTGTGCAATGCATTTAGCAGACACTTTCATCCACCGTGACTTATAGTGCATTCAGGCTATACATTAATTTATGTTTTTACTAGTAGGCTATGTGTGTTCCCTGGGAAACAAACCCACACTTTTTGCACTGCTAACACAATGGTCTACCACTCAAACAAACTTAAAGTGAATTAAGTATATTATTGACATTATAGTGTCATTCTTGATGTATTTTATTTATGTATTTATGTTTTGGCATTTGTATGCACAAACAAGTGCTATTCTGTAATTCTTACTTGATTTGACCCACATAAAGTAGTTTTGTAAGAATAAGTGAATGTATTTAGATTGATTCAACATATATTTAATATATATATATTATGGAAAACCCTGTCATGATGCTTGTAAAAGAATACAGCTGCTCAAGCAGTATTGTGGCTTCAGCAGTTTTTCTCTTCTTCTCTACTTGGGACTTGTGCTGCATCCGCTGTGATGCTGTGATCAGTAACCATTAGGCTGCTGCTATTCACTAAAGACAAGTTGGCAGTATATGATCTGAAACCTGAAAAATACAGTAATGGAAAGGGCCGGAAAGAGCAATTTATTGGGCCAGTACAGGTCAAGACAACCTGTTTCATGAGCTTTCAGTGATGAGTCCAGCTGCAATTGAGATCAAGATAAGAAATATCAGACATACCAAGGATTTCAGGTCAGGACAACATGTTTCATCATCTTTCAGAATAATGCTTCTTTCCATAAAACTCAGACCCAGTGAAAAGACTTGATAAATACAATTACATTTACTGTGTTGTTGATACATTACCAATTGGACATTGGAGCACATGCCTCGTTTTCAAATATGCAGTAGTTTTTATGTCATTTCACAACAATATGTTGCTGGCTAGTAATAGTCTATGGCAGGTGGTATAATGGGGAGGGACATTCTAATGTTAGAGAGCTTTGATTTAACAGACATTTACTGCTAATAAGAGTAACTAGTTAATTTGACATATTTAGAATACAGGTATAGTGAGACATTATATTTCATTATAGATTTATTCATGTGTATTTTATTCTTTTATTTTTTGGCATTTTTGCCAGACAACATTCAGTTATTATAACTAATAACTTAAATTATAATTTATTTTACCTAAAAAAAAAAAAAAAAAAAAATGTAATCTTACGTGTTTATTAAATGAAAATAAGACCATGTAAAGACTACATAACATATGACATGTACATTTTATGTAATATGTGCCCTGCCAAAGGAGGCTGCACAACCCCCAGCTCCCACCGAGTATGCTTCTTCCCAAAGATTTTCACCCTTTTCACCTCAACATCTTATTGAATTTTTTCCCATTTTGTCATAGTCACCTTAAACTTGCTCAATCTGGGATTTGTAGAGATCTATGTTCTGTAAAGCTGCTGTGAAACAATATGTGAGTGTGAAAAGTGCAATAAAAATCGACATGCTCCTGAATCAAAGCTGTTTGGTCCTGGAACAACATTCCTATCAATCAATCAATCAGCTTGCATGTTAAAGGTAAGGGTTGGCTCTTGTCAATCACATCAGTTTAAGGGTAGCTAAAGTTTAGAGCTGAGGTTTAAAAAAAAAAAATAATAATAATAATTAATAATAATAATTAAAAAAAAACATAAGAATATTAGTATTATTATTATTTATTTTTTAATTTTTTTTAGAAAAAGTAAAAAAAAAAAGGAGAAATAAGATATAGCCAGAGAGAAAAAAAAAAAAAATGTCAGTCTGTTTCTGTGATGTTAGATTATTGACCACACATTAGTTGAGTTTGTACAAAAGAGATTCCAACTGAGGGTTGTGTTATTGGATTATTGTTTGCTGCTTTTATTGCCTACAATTTCTCATGCTGTTTGCTTGCTCCTGAATGAGAACTTCAATAGCGAGTAATTACACTTGGGGTATTAATGCATTTGGGTGAGCAATTATATTGGAAAATAATGTGTTGATCAATAGATCTGCCTGTTGAGCGCTGTGTGCTCTGCTGAAACAAACAATCCAAGCAAGATTCAGTGAGGCTTTGCTCCAGTGGTAGTGATATTTAGTTGAAATGGAAGAAATAAAATATTCTCTCAGAGAGCAGGGACATTAAAAAAAAAAAAAAAAAAAAAAAATCCTCCTTGCTGTGTTTGTTTTTGCATTCATTGCATATGGCTTCACACCCTAATTTGGAATCATCTGTAGACAAATTATGTTCAGTTGGGGGTCAATGTGTGAGTCTGTTTAATACAACTATGTCAGACTAAAGGATTGATAACTAAGTAAATGTGCATTTAATATTAAAGTCATGTATCAAATGAGATTAAGAAATCCACCAGTGTGCTTCAAGTCTTATTACAATTCATGAAGTCTCATTTCAAAGCATTCATTGGTTTTAATCAGGTTGTACACCTATCCAGGTAACATATATTATTTTCATATATCACCCATTTTTTCCCCCATTTGAAATGCTTCAAATATGACCAAAAAAGCAACCCAAAAAAAAAACACTGATATTGTGGAGGGATATGAATTTCATAGTCTGATCAGACTGCATTGAAACATGGGCTGAAGTATGTTGTGCATCTATTCAAGCTAAGCAAATTTGTGTGATAAGCCCAAACCCTGTTGAATAAGATTGTTTTTTACACAAGAACAAATATGTGTGTTTGTGTGGAAACCTAAAATCAATAAAACCAATCCCAGCTCAAGTCTGACCAAACTACCAGAAAATCTTCTACATACAGGTTTTGTTTTGTTTTTTTCTCAGATGACCGGATGGCCTTTTAAATAAATGAATGCGTTTGAGTGTGTCATATATATCCCAACCAGTTTTGGAAAAGTTACTCTGAATATGTAACCAAATTACTGATTACTCCTTTTAAAATAATCACTTTACTGTTCTGATTACTTTATTTCAAAAGTTATTATTAATTAGTTACATTACTAGTTAAGTTTTTTCTCCATTAAATTTATGAAATCCAAGCATCCATGCTCCTGATAAATATTTGTTATTAAAGCATCAACATTCACATAACACTGTTATTTTTAACCGTAGCATGTGGCTGCTGCGTTGGCATAGCAGAATACTAGCAAAGAGCACTGCATTTATAATCTCTAAAATACATCTCAGTTCATTGCAATCTCACAAGTCTCTGTTATATCAATAAATATATGGATAATGATTCTTTAATAATGTTTACAATTTGTGTGTTTTAATGAGAGGTTTCATGAGCATACACATTTCAGCACTGCATTGCTCAATGCTGCAAACACATGTTATTGTCACAATGCCACTCTGAGAGAGCACGGAAAGTGGAACGAGGACACCAGGAGTACATTAACAAAAGCAGTCTTTAATTCCATCCAAGGGGACCAGGAAAACACATGTAGCAAGGGGTGAACATGAACAATACCAGACAAAGGAATTCAAAACAGGGAACATTATTTAAACACATGACAGGATGAGGAGATGTTGAGACACACCTGGGATCAATAGAAATAAACAGGTAACACCTGGAACAAATGCTAAACAATCATGGAGCAGGAACAGGAAGACCAAAAAGGCATGGAAGGTACATGGGGAGCAAAACACAAAAGAAAGTCTGATTTTACTCTCCTGGAAGGCACGTCTTCATGCCATCCAGTAATTATTATTTATTTTTTAAACCATGCCTTATACACAGAGTCATTGTGGTGTTGGAAAAGAAAAGAGTCCTGTCCAAACTATGGGTATAAAATTAGAACCACACAATTCCCTAGAATATCATTATATACTTAAACATTAAGATTGGACAAGCCAACCTAGCTATTCAAATTCAGCAATTTAATAATTTAAATTAATAACTGTTGTTATTTCTTTTGATCATAAGGTATCAGTAACATAATTCATTCTGAACCTTTTTTATGGACATACAATTTCTGTACCTCACTATTCTGTTGACATGGAATGAGTTTGACTACTTAATCAGTTATTTTAATAGAAAAGCTTCACTGGGGCAAACATCATAGGATAGGATACCCCATAGCAGCATTTCCAGCAGTATCCAACATTTCCCAATCATCTGATCTTACTCAGCTAAATGTAAAACTATTAGTTTAACAGCTGGCTTCCTTATTTGCCAGCTGCCTATGCACATACAGCATAAAATGTAAAAAAAAAATAATAATAATTCTACATTACATTATGCCAAAAACCTTTAGCATCATAAAATGTAGATAACTGTGACCCTGCTTGTGAAAACCCCTCAAATAGTGGATGAGTAATTCACTCCTTGATTTGCTTAATAAAAACCTCATTTGAGATCGTTTTGACAGACATGTTTATTGTGTATTATTTTCAATGTGTTTATTGCTAAGTTTAGTGTGGAAAAATAGAAGCACAGCCGTAATTCTCATGCAGTGTATCTGGTTGCCATGACAGCCTCACACGCTTCCTGCTTCTGCTGTATGTAATCAGAGTGTGTATTTGTAGATTTTCTATAACAAAACTAAAATGTGAATTCGGAGACATCCCTAATTTGACAGTTTACCGTCTGATCTCACTCAGTGACTCTAGGACTCTAATGTAGGACTGGAGAAAACCATTCAGTGGATGGGGGAGATAATTCTGCTGTAAATGCAGAAATAAGCCGTAATTTAGTTATAACTTTTTGGTAGATACATTTCTAATTTATATTACATTACTACTACTCTTACTACTAATACCACAGATCTATGGAGGCCTCAAAAGTGTGTGGGCCCTTAGAATTGTAGAAACCTCAGCTTTTAACTATACTTTAATTGCTATTTTGAAAATTATGACGCATTAATTTACTCTGTTACTGAAAAAGTAATACAATTACAGTAACACGTTACTAAGTAATGTGTTACTGTCCATCACTGATCCCAACTAAACAAAAGGTTGGGATTAATTTTATTGATTTATTTTGTATTATTTTAAAACTATTACATTATTTGCATAATGTATTGTAATTTAAGAGACAGAAGATGCTACTACATATTATTATGTAAATACAGTTGATATCTGAGGTGCAAAATGATAGCAATTGTTTCCGAATAAAATTACTGAGACTGTGGCAGAGAAGTGAAAAAGAAGCACTGTTTTTTTTTTGAAAATCATTTTCAGGTCAAAAGGAGCAGAAGGACGGATGAAGGTAAATAGTGAATGCACTTGCACTCATCTGTTCATCCATGGGCTTGCTGGTCTGAGAAAGAGGTGGGTTCAGTGTTCAAGCACATCGTTGGCATACTGCTTTTTTAGGCAACTGAAAATGAGTCTTTCATCCATCCATCCATCCATCCATCCATCCATTTATTTATTTATTTATTTATTTATTTATTTATTTATTTATTTATTTATTTATTTATTTATGTATGTATGTAAAGGGCATGTTAGTAATATGCACCTATAGGCAGGTGCAAAATGTGTGTAAAACCTGCTTACTAAACACACACTATTTTAAGGACCAATTCTCACTATTAACTAGCTGCTTATTAGTATGTCTATAACTAGCATATTAGCTGTTTATGAATAATGAATAATAATAATTACTTACATTCGTATAGCACTAAGTCAGGGGGTAGCTCCTCATCCACCACCAGTGTGCAGCATCCACCTAGATGAAGTATTAATACTTATAAAAGACATATTAATGACTTATTCTGCATGATCATATTTTAGATCCCTTAATCCTACCCATAAACTTAACAACTAATTTACTAACTATTAATGAGCAGCAAATAAGGAGTTTCTTCAGGGAAAACTCTTAATTGTAAATATTTGTTACCTATTCTAAATTCATGCTAATTAAACAGATAAAAAAAAAATGGAAATGGATATTTAATATTTTTATGTTAGTATGCTTATCAGTCTATTTTATTATTATTATTATTATTATTATTATTATTATTATTATTATTATTATTATTATTATTATTATTATTATTATTATTATTATTATTTTAACACGTTACATGTAAACTTTTATGTAAAAGCATATTACCAGGGGGGTCCACATCATAATGGTTACTAAACTGTTTGAACATGACCTAAATTGTGTATGGGCCATCAGCATCTAAAAAAGGAACTATTGTTTTTCTAATGTATGTTATTATTCAACAAGCTAATGATCACAATAAGCAATACTTAACAATTGTGTCAGTTTTTTTTTCTTAAATATGTAAATGTCTCTCTGCTGTTATTAGTGTGTTTCTTTCTGCCCTTAAGAAGCTCCTGCTCAGAATAATTACTGAAAATAAACATTTAGTCTGTCAGTTGTCCATTCTTTTAATTCAAGCACAGTGCTTGGAAGCTGTCACTTATTATTTTACTGCCAAAGGGCTCTAATAATACCCAATTGCTATTATCACTTCAAGAGCATTTGAAAATTACTTTTTCAATTAAACAAACAAGTCATAAAACAAATAACACTACTGCACTGTCTCTGTAATTAGACAATACATAAAATAGTACTGCACATTTCTTTCATTCTGAGAGTAAGGTCGCCTTGGGTGTTCAGCTTGTAAGATGTCTTCAAGGTTCTGGGAAACTAGCTTTCTCTTCTTGGCTTGCTGTCAGTCAGCTTTTTCACAGTCCCTCTTTGTCTATCTCTGCTGTGTCAAAGAAGCTGCAGAATCTTTAAAGTAGACTTGAATATTTCACAAGCGGCACCACATGGCCAGGACCTCCTTTCAACAATAGCATTGTTTAAGTTCTGTTTTGATGTTGTTAAAAAAAAAAAAAAAAAAAAAAAAAGATTAATAATCCCTTTTATTGTTTTCAGAATGTATTTGTTTATAATGACCTATTTTGTACAAACGAGAGTCTTTCAGATTCTTTTTGAAAACTATCCAGGTTATGTGTGAGTGAGGAACACATACATCTTAGTAAAATATTTAGTGATGTCTGTTTTAAAGCTGAGAACATTTTGATTATAGCTTCCATTAAACTCTAAAATCCATACCAAATTTATATTATCACACTACCACATCTGAAGGTTAAATTTTGCAGGGACTGTCAAACATTTGTGATGCTATGGCATCTAAATATACCATAAGAACCTATGGTATCTCTAATATTTGTTACAAACAGGCAATAGCACTCTTAAGAAAATCAAAGCTCAAAGCAAGAACAGTTAACTGTGCATGCTGGAGACATCAGTTAGCCATGCTCATGTTACATTACATATATCATTAGGTGAGTAATTCAACGAAATCTGTATGATGAGTATCTCTAACCTTTTTAAGTGTATTTTATCTATTGGGTCATCAAAAACTATTTTTAAAAGCGATTTTTTTTTTGTGTATTACTAGAAATGTATCATTTAATAAGGTTCGAAAACATTACATACATTTTATCTTTATATTAGAAAGTAAATTCATGTTTGTTCATTGCAATCATATTATTTAGTTACATATCTCAGTAATCCCTCAACCCCGTTACACAACCACCCAAACACAACCACACAAATGATCTTTATTATTTCAACAATATACATGATTTCTTAATGCCATGCATGCCATGTGCTCTCCTCTTATTTACTACGTTTAGAGCCGTGGTCATTTTGAGGAAAAAATTACACTCAACCCTGTTACCTATTTGATCATAATTGGGTTGTGAGATTGTGATGGGGTTGTGTTTTTAACACAATGGTTCTGAATTTATCCAGTATTTTAAATTAATTATTATATTTGATCAAGAGTATTATACCACATACATATGTTGAATGTAGTGATGTCCATGTTAAAGCTGTGTGTGTGTTCTGCCTAGACAGTCTGTAAATTTTAAATTGCTCTGAAAGAATGTTTGATTTAATAGTATCAATTTAAACATCTACAGACATCTATGGGTATCGTGCATGACTAATTGCTGATCCTGAAAAAAAAGGGAGAAATACCTGCAGAATAAATGCCAGAGATGGAGAAAAAAATTAGAGACAGGGAAAAAGAGGAATCAGAGCAGCTTACAAAAGAAGCAAGGAGAGGAAAGGTGCACTGAGGGAGATCATGCCACAGAGCAGTATCCATGTCCAGGATCTACAAGGTAGGAAGGCAATGAACAGTTAAAAAAATAAAAATAAAAAAAATAAAATAAATACAGGTTTTGTGGAATATAGTCTTCAAACAACTTTACCCATAGTAATATGCTGAGAAAAAAATAATTATTATCTTTTGACATGTTATTAACTAAGAAGCCAAATGCTATTGCACAGCTATTCATAGATCTGTCAACCAGTTGCCAGATGGATGTTCATGAAAATGATTATTATTAGGCCTGTTTCGCACCACACGTAAGAACTGCATGTTTATTTTGGTTCCCATATTAACAGGTTACAGTATTCACACTGCCCCCAAAAGCAGCTCTGCTCTGTGTTGCAGGAGCTGTAAAAGTGCATCTGCAATTACAGTATCCGGTTAGTTCAAGGTTATTTTTACACATATCACACTGAACTGAAGTATAAGACAAGTTAGAAATGCATTTTAAACTACAAAATATAGGCCTTTATAAAGTAATATAAATTAATTAAACTAGATATATTTTCTTTGTTGCTTTTCTCAGCATATTAGTATGGGTCAGGTTAAATTACCTATTAGATTAGGCTATCATTAGGTAGAATCCATTGACATAAATGACTGGATTCCTCATTGTGTACTACACTGTTAGCAGACGGTAAGATACTGTATGTGTATGCAAATCCATTGTTGTACAAGTGTTATCTCTAATGTTTATGGACATTTCTAGCAGGATAAACAATACATACATACTTCTTAAGCAGGAAAATATTAAGAAGTAATTATTAAACATGAACATATATCTGGTATTAGTAGCAAATAATTATTCAAACAGAATTACAATTTCCATAACTGTAAAGTGTTATATATTTGTGGCTTAATTAAATAATAATTTGACCAATTTTTAAAAGGTTAGTTCATCCAAAATGAAAATCAGCCTGTGTTTTACTCACTCTCAAGGCATTCTAGGTGAATATGACTTTCTTCTTTCAGACAACCCCAAACTGAGTTATATTAAAAATTGTCCTGGCTCTTCCAAGTGTTATAATCTCGGGTGGAGGTTCTGTTCAACAGTCCACAAGACGTCAAATAAAGCATGCACATCAATAAAAAATGTGCCTCACATGGCTCAGGGGGATGCATAAAGTCAGCAAATCCATGCATTTTTTTGTAAAAAAACTATCCATATTTCAATTATGGTAATAAACACTTATTTTTCACTAAATCTAATGATGACATAGGATGCTTGCATTAAATGAAACATGACCAACACAGAGAGAGAACAAAACAAAATGCTGGTCAAGAATTAAAAGTACAAACCGAGGGTTTGTAAAGAAAAAGGTCAGAGGATTTTCGATATAAGCTCATGAAACTAGCATATCTCAGAGGCATGCATGCAACACATATGTCCTATGTTATCTGCCCGGAGCGGCTTCCATGCACAACAGATACTGTACCGGAAGTAAGACTAAAGTGTTTATTACATTTGAAATATGGATATTTTTCTTACAAAAATCATGGATTCACTACAGCAGGACTTATTTTTAACCTGATAACCCCGAAAAGAACTTAAATTACACTTTCAGTTTTGATCGTACAGATAAGAGCAATACATCATTCGAATCTGTAAAGGGTCTACTTTTTTGAATACAGACATAATAACAACAAAACTTTGTGCATTTATAAAATAAAGATAACAAACAAGGTGTGCTGTCTGCAGCCTTGGGCTGTGCTGATCTTCATTTACAAATGTGTCATTAAAATGAACTGTAACTCTGTGAATACTCAACGAAGAGACATGAGAGATATATCTATAGAAAGCTTGACATGTCAACGCGATGCCCATTTTCACGTCTCCCTTCATTATCTTCTAATGCGACCATGCCCCCGCGCTGAACGCCCTATTCAGATTCTAATGTTTCACTGAAGCGCGCGGTTTGAATACGCCCTTACAACAGAAGACAACGCAGCGAGACTGTTCAAGTTTTGTTTATTTTACTGTTTGTTTCGCGATGAAAGGAATAAGACATAATTCACCTATTGTTCTATTATCAAAAGCTTTTAAATATTGAATGCTCTCTCTCTCTCTCTCAAAAAAAAAAAAAAAAAAAAAGTTGCAACACGTCTTTCACTAAATCCTCAATCTCAACCACTGATTCACCTCTTTGGCAGCTTTCAGACCTACTGATTCAACCCAGCAGAGACGGTGTTCAATTAGTGCGACAGATTGTCTGCTTTCTCTAGGGTGGCCTTCAGGCTTTCTAATGCTCTGATGTGCCCACCAGCAGACTTTTTTTCTTCCTTCATTGTGCATGTCTGAATTGGACATGAACCACAACCATGGGAAAGAGAACCATGCAAGCTAAACTAATTAGCCTTTCACATAACTGCTGCCTTAAACATAACTGAATTGCATTAGCTGGGTGGCTATACACACCAATGGAAATGAAACTCAGGATGGGCAGATAAGTTACTTGGGACTTTAGCAATGTACTGTTAGTATTACGTGAAGTGTGCACATTACCTGCTTTATTATTGGAGTGTTTTAACTGACAAACTATATATCTATATCACTTAATAAAGGCCTGTCTAACTAAAAAGTACAACAAAGCAGATTTATGTATTTATTTAACAGTGACTTACTGAACAAACTATTACTATGTCTTTAAATATAAATATAAGCACTTTTAGAGTCATAGTTGTGTCATTTTTGTTACATCCAATGCTTCTGTATTCTGAGTCTTCTCAAGAGCAATTTTGCAAGGGGACACAAATAATACAGCTAAAATGGTATACACAGAGGAATGGTTTGCAACTATTAGTACAGTGGGAAGACAACTAAATTAGACAATTTAAAGCTGTTGTGTTCGGGTCATGACAGCGCTCGTGTCAATTGTAGACAATACTATATGTCACAGTATTGCCAAGTCTGTGGTTTTCCTGTGGAATTGGGCTACTTTGTCATTTTTGCCAAGGGGTTGATTTTCATGTCCATGGGTTGAAAAGACCAGAATAATTTGTATTTTAACTCCCAGAACATGATTTCTACCAGTGGACCCCTCAAAATGCGGATAATTTGTTCTTGTTTTGAGCAGTGGGTTTTGTAATGAAAACCTTGCAACCCTTTCCCTCAAGCATGCAACATTATTAGCACTTTTTTACTGCATGGTAAGGGACGATACGGTTAACGTTTGCATTTGCATCATCTACAGTACCTGGTACCTGGTATTTTTAGTTCCACTTTGTTTGAGGTTCCATTTGCATTTTTCCACTGAATGGTACAACTCGGCTCAGCACAGCTTAATACGGTACAGCTCGGCTTGGTTTGCATTTGCACTGCAGTACCGCTTTAGAGTGGGCAGGATTATTCACATATCGTTACAGTTGCGACACCTCTACTATCGCAACTCCCGAAAAACTTTTTCATTCCACATTTCCCCATCAAGCTCTCGCAGTATATTATCTTCTGCTATCAACAAGATGAACGTCTGTACTTCCTCAACAGACAAACATCAGCTTTCGCCAGTGACTACTGACTACTGAGAAGCTACGAGGCCTCTGTCTGGTGCTGAAGCCAAACCCCAAGATCGTGGCATAGGTGCCCCACAAGGCTATGTGCTTAGCCCGCTGTTCTTCACGCTGCTGACCCACGACTGCACTGCCAAGTTCAGCTCCAACCACATCATCAAGTTCACAGATGACACAACTGTGGTGGGTCTCATCAGCAACAGCGATGAACCGCACTACAGAGAGGAAGTGGCACAGCTGGCTGAATGGTGTGGCACTAACAACCTGTACCTCAATGTGATTAAGACAAAGGAAGTTGTGTTGGACTTCAGGAGAAACTCTGTTGACTTGTGGATAGAGTAAGCAGCACTTAATTCCTGAGGGATGCACATCACAGAAGATCTCACCTGGACCACCAACACCATGTCACTCACCAAGAAGGCACAACATAGCCTACATTTTACACCAGCTGAAGAAAAAAACAAGTCTCCCTCCACCCATCCTCACCACTTTCTACAGGGGCACCATATACAGTGTGCTGATCAGCTGCATCACTGTCTGGTAAGGGAACTGTAGTACAGCAGACCACAAGATCCTCCAGCGGACAGCTGCAAAGATCACCAATGGAAACTCTGCTGGACCAAGCCCAGGAGGAGGCCGTTCCTCTAATGAAATGGGCCCTCACTCCAATAAGACATTGTAAGTCCACAAATAAAAATAAAAATAAGGCTATGAAATCAACCAGGTAAGACAGTCTGTACTTCATGACTCAAATAATCATATTTGCATATTTACATACATGAATACATATTTACAAAATAAGTTTTCTAAATGAAAGTTATATAGGCCTTTAAAGTGTGAAAAAAAAAATATCCGTGGATCTTGACGATGTATGATAGGTAAAAATGTATAGCCTGAATGCACTGTAAGTCGATTTGGATAAAAGCGTCTGCTAAATGCATACATTTAAATTGTACAGGTCCTTCTAAAAAAATTAGCATAAATCCAAAATTCCTATCTCAAAAAATTAGCATATCATGAAAAGGTTCTCTAAACGAGCTATTAACCTAATCATCTGAATCAACTAATTAACTCTAAACACCTGCAAAAGATTCCTGAGGCTTTTAAAAACTCCCAGCCTGGTTCATTACTCAAAACCGCAATCATGGGTAAGACTGCCGACCTGACCGCTGTCCAGAAAGCCATCATTGACACCCTCAAGCGAGAGGGTAAGACACAGAAAGAAATTTCTGCACGAATAAGCTGTTCCCAGAGTGCTGTATCAAGGCACCTTAGTGGGAACTCTGTGGGAAGGAGAAAGTGTGGCAAAAAACACTGCACAACGAGAAGAGGTGACCGGACCCTGAGGAAGATTTTGGAGAAGGACCGATTCCAGACCTTGGGGGACCTGTGGAAGCAGTGGACTGAGACTGGAGTAGAAACATCCAGAGCCACCGTGCACAGGCGTGAGCAGGAAATTGGCTACAGAGAAGCAGCACTGGACTGTTGCTCAGTGGTCCAAAAGTACTTTTTTCGGATGAAAGCAAATTTTGCGTGTCATTCGAAATCAAGGTGCCAGAGTCCGGAGGAAGACTGGGGAGAACGAAATGCCAAAATGCCTGAAGTCCAGTGTCAAGTATCGACAGTCAGTGATGGTCTGGGGTGCCATGTCAGCTGCTGGTGTTGGTCGACTGTGTTTTATCAAGGGCAGGGTCAATGCAGCTAGTTATCAGGAGATTTTGGAGCACTTCATGCTTCCATCTGCTGAAAAGCTTTATGGAGATGAAGATTTCGTTTTTCAGCACGACCTGGCACCTGCTCACAGTGCCAAAACCACTGGTAAATGGTTTACTGACCATGGTATTACTGTGCTCAATTTGCCTGCCAATTCTCCTGACCTGAACCCCATAGAGAATCTGTGGGATATCGTGAAGAGAAAGTTGAGAGACTCAAGACCCAACACTCTGGATGAGCTTAAGGCCGCTATCGAAGCATCCTGGGCCTCCATAACACCTCAGCAGTGCCACAGGCTGATTGCCTCCATGCCACGCCACATTGAAGCAGTCATTTCTGCAAAAGGATTCCCGACCAAGTATTGAGTGCATAACTGAACATAATTATTTGAAGGTTGACTTTTTTTTGTATTAAAAACACTTTTCTTTTATTGGTCAGATGAAATATGCAAATTTTTTGAAATTTGGGGTTTTCATGAGCTGTATGCCAAAATCATCAGTATTAAAACAATAATAGACCTGCAATATTTCAGTTGGTGTGCAATGAATCTAAAATATATGAAAGTTGAATTTTTATCATTACATTATGGAAAATAATGAACTTTATCACAATATGCTAATTTGTTTAAGAAGGACCTATATATATAATTTTATTTTTTTACAAGCACATTTTAGCAATTTGAAACCACGTCGATATTAATAACTACTCTTATTTTTGTATTTAATCATTTATAAGTGATACATAATTGCCCATGAATGCTGAAATTAAGGCATGACCATTGGATAACTCATTGGGTAAGCAGGGAAAAACTGAATAAAATAAATAACAGGTGGAGAAGAAAACACACGCTAAATGCAAAACAATTAAAGGGGTCATTTGATGGCATTTCAATTTTTCCTTTCCATTTGGAGTGTAACAAGCTCTTGGTGCATAAAGAAGATCTGTAACGTTGCAAAGACTAAAATCTTAAATCCAAAGATATTATTTATAAAAGTTAAGACCTGTTTTAACACACCACCATGTCTATGTCACTGTGTGGGAAGATTTGCATAACACAGCCCAAATGTCCACGCAAAGAAAGAAGGCGAGCACCTTTTATTCTCGCTTTTGCTTCCAGCGCCATGTTGTGGAGTCGCTGTGTGTTTCATTGTGAAAGCGAACCTACTTTGTTTTGGCCTTCTAAAAGAGGACGATATTTGCTTCGTCATGCCTAGAACTGATCTTTGCTGGTCGCTGAAGAAATACATCAACTTTGCGCTGTGGATAGCCAGATCGGCTTTCACAGTTGTTGAAGCCAGCCTGGGTCGTCACATGTGGTTTTTGCAAGCCCAAAGCCACTCAATATATTAAGAAAACAAAATTATTAGATAATCTAATGTGTGTGTGTGTGTGTTTTAAGAAACAATATGTTTTTTTTTTTTGAATAAAATAGAACAGAACAGAATTAGAATTGAAATGCAGAGTGCTAGAGTTAGAAGGTCAAACAAAAATGGAAGAAATGTGTTTTAGCCAATTCTTGAAGATGGTTAAGGACTGCTCAGATTGAGTTGGGCAGGTCACTCCACCAGAAGGGAACATTTGTGTGATATTGATATTGTGCCTCTTTGGGATGGCACAATAAATTAAAATGAATATTCTTAAAGGTTACATATTGACAAAACTGAAATTTCCTGGCTTTTTTCATGATAATTGAGGTCTAGTGGCAATGCAACTACCATATTAGTTTCAAAACTTCAATCCACAAATGAACACAACCTGGTAACACACGTCTCTCTCACAAAAATATTGCTTTACAGGTTTATCACTTTTGTCGCTCACAAATATTAATGCAATCATGCAGCACGTATCAGAAGATCTGCAATCCAGTGCAGTTAGCGCTCACGCTAACTGATCTATATGAACTGCGCTCTAGCCAACCAGTTCCAACTGAGCCAGGGACTGCTAAATGGAGCAATCACACTAGTCAAACGAACCAGGCTTTGGGGGTCAAACGTACTCTGGAACAGTTAAGATTGCCTAGTGTGAGCAAACCCTAATTATTCTCCCACATCCTGCACACACGAGTCTCTACCCACCCATCAAGTGTTGTCCTGCGCCACACTCTGCTGCGATGGGTCCTGCGATCATGCAGGTCTTTAATATTAAGGTGCCTGTTATAATATTATGATCGAGGCTCTGGACTCTGAGCATAACCTGTTTTTCTATAACAAACTATAAAATATTTTCTCTAAAAACATGAATGTCCTAGCAGTGACAAACTTATTTTAATTTAATTACATTAATGTTATAAGTTGAGATTCAGGCTACAATAAATATTGTGACTATGTAAAAGGACCACTGCTGTAAAAAGCACCTTATTTGTTTAAAGTGTTAGCAAACCAAATGTTATTACACTTTTGTTCATATAGCAGTAGGCCTACGTTTAAATGAAAAAAAAAGCGCACAATACACAGAGAATAATGTGATTAATCGTGATTTTAAAAAGTTAAAAGATTCCCAGCACTTATACATATATTTATTTATTAATTGTATAATATATACAGTTTATTGCATCACACTGTTCTGTGCCATTACTGCATCCAGCTGAAAGTCGCCTTGTGCAGTGTTGAAGCAAATTGCTGTTGATGAATCAGGATGCAGAATACAGAGTCAGAAGACAAGGAAATATCCTGACTGATGCAGAGAAACAACAGTGCTGTTCAGTTTGTAAAAAGGTTTAATCTATGAGGCCTTTCTTAGGTCCTAAAAATTACCACAATAATGTGTTAAGAAGAGTCACTTTTGGAAGAGCAGGCCAGGCAAAGACTGGCAGTTCAAGAACTTTTCAGTGCCAGTGGATGAGGTGTTAATGATACAGACCAGATCTTTCCACATGGAGAAGTAATGGAGGAGGAAATGTGTCAAATGGAGTGTTACCTGCCTTCAGTCATGCTTAACATTGCTTCGATGCATTACACTAGGTTGAGTCACTGTTTGCAGAAGCAAGAACTGTATTTTAGAAATCTTACTTCAGTGATAACACTTCAACCTACTAAAATCAGTTTCATTTAGTACAAAACCTGCCTTTCTACAGTATTAGTAGTATTAGATATCGACTTTGTGATGGGCCTTTCAACACATCATATGTGTGCATGTCTGTGAAGAGCGCTCTCAATATGCCTCTGCAATTAACATACTCCCATATACTGTTGATTTGTGTGAAAGGAATGTTTCACTAAAAAAATAACTTCTGTATCTTTACATTGATTGTGAAAATATATAAAAATTGATCATAGACTATAAACAAACTATACCAAGGTTGCTTGACTCCACCATTACCACCGTTAAGCCTAAGACAACTCTGTTTTTTTCTTTCTCATTTAAATAATTTGTTTGTTGATGCTTTTTTATTATTTATTTATTTATTTTATGTTTTTTGTTTGTGAACCTTTTTTTCTGTTATGTGTGGAATTTTGTTTCTGTGAAACACATTAGGTAAGATTAGGTCACCCCATTTATTGTTGCTGGAGAGTAATGTTAGTTATTGCATATTTTACACTAAAGATGTTTCCCTATGTGTTGATTTTTTTACGAACAGACTACTGGGGAGTATAATAATTAGCGTTTGTTTTGATTAGTAATAGTTATCTTTGGTGTTCCATCTCTACCTATCGACCTCTACCCGTGCTGTCCTTTCATCAGTTCACCATTAGTGCATTTTAGAAGAACAATAATATTTACTACACTAGGGGTGTAACTGATGCAAAATATGAAATAATCAATAATCTATATTTTTTCCCGCACTGCAGATTAATTTGTATTTAATTCCTACAGTGAAGACTATGGAGACTGTTTTACATTTGATTACTTAATTACATTTCGGTAAAGGCTACCTGAAAATGTCTCGGTTACGAATGTAACCCTTATTCCCTGATGGAGGGAATGGAGATGTTATGTTGTGACAACATTAGGGGTCTTACTTGGGAGCCCGAACACTCTCTGATTAAACGGGTTATATGATGTTGCTAAAAAGAACATAATTTTGTTTAGTTATTTTGCGAAGAACTTATTCCTCCGCACTGCATGATGAAGGTGGATCTGCACTGATTCCCATACCCTCTAAGCTGACGGTGACTCCTAGGAGCCGGAAGAAGGCATTCAAACAGAATGCTTTCATGAGACTGTGGATGGCATCATGAGCATCTGGGTTCCAGAGACTGTGGATAAAACCTAATACAAATTTTCAGACAGAAGACATAACATGAGCTCTGGCAAACTTTCAAGGAACTCATTACCACTAAGTAATGTGCCATGCAACGGATGTGGTCATGATTAGTCATGCCCCTAATCATATTGCTGGTGTAATCAGTAACAAAATCCACCACTGAGATTATTTCCCTCAAATCTGATGGAGAAATATAACATCTGATCAATACGTTAGTGAATGTTGGCAGGATGTGACCCTCGTTTAACAAATCCAGTTGTAGAAGTGCTGTCATGTTACAGAACCTGCCTCCCTGACTGCATGGCACAGTGGCCTCTCAAGGGCTAATACAAAGTTTTCCTATCCAGATGTCAGATGTACAAAGGACAGTTTGACCCACCACAGATTCAGTTGTCTCTTTCACCTTATTGTGGACCTGTGCACTATGAGCTGAGACAACTTTAGGTGAAAAGCATGCCAGAAAGGATATTTTGTTGTGTTGGATGACAAAAGCGACATCATAAACACTCGAAAGTAGTAATAAATCAGTGCAAATCATATCACAGATGGCGCTGGTGATTTGGATTGCCTCTAGGTGACTGGGGTTGTATGTTTTTGCATCAAATACAGGCATGGATTAGAAAGAGGTAGCACTAATGTATGGCTGTGTGCTTTTAGTAGAAGAGCTGGGCGTATGATCTAGTGGCAGGGCAGTAGGGTGCTTAAAGTGCATATGATAATGTTCTACATAAAATAAGTAGTTGTATGTATATGTATGTATATTAATATCCTTGTTGTTGCTAATGGTGTACTTGCACTAGTTGGTTCAGTCTTTGCTGCTAAAAAGTTAAATTATTGAATATATTATTCCATGTACTCCTACAAACTGAGCTTAGAGTAGTGGTTACTGTGGCTCAGGGGTAGAACATTGTGTTAGCAGCACAGAAGGTTGTGGGTTTGATTCCCAGGGAACACATGTTAGTTAAATAAAAAAATAAAAATAATAATAAATATGTACACTGTGAGTTGCTTTGGAAAAAAGCATATGTTAAATTTATGTGTACGTGTAGTAGTTGTCTGCTGTACAGTAGATTGCTCTGCCTCACCATTTTCAAATTATTCTATAACTGTTAGTATAGAGTGACCATCATGAATAATGTTCACACTAATGGAAATGGTAAATAAAAATATTTTTGAAACTTAGTCTAAAAGTTGTGCAAATGTTTAGAAACTGTACAGTTATTTTTCTTTATATGTATCTTAGTTCCATTTAATTATAATAAATGGTGGAATGATCTTCCATTCCCTATCCGGAATGCTGAATCCCTGACAGTTTTCAAGCGACAGCTTGAAAAAAAAAAAAAAAAAAAAACTTAAAAAACTAAAACCTGCTCACACTTTCTATGAAGCCCAAATTTAGAATACATTATAAGTGTATTCTTAAGGCATTATAATGAATGCATAATGCATATATATATATATATATATATATATATATATATATATATATATATATATATATATATATATATATATATATATATATATATATATTAAACACCTTTTAATATGTTAGTATATCAACTCATGAATAATCATAACAACGACTATAATACATCATAATACTTACGTATTTGTGGTTGTAAGTTTAACACAAAATGAACACTTTATTAAATCTACTTAATTTTCAGTATAATGGACTGTATCATATCTTGACATTGTTTAAGATCTGCACAGTACTACTGTAGTACTACTACTACTACTACTTACTACAGCTTGTGAGTGGTTTCTGTGGAGCTAATGTTAATTCATTGATGTGAGCTTAATACTCCAACTTTAAAAATGCAATGTTTTATATGGTTACATTTTATTTTGATTAATCGATCGACTATAAGCAACTTTGTAACTATTTGCCAAATAACTCTCATCAGAGTATTAGTATGCTCAAGAATGGTCGAATCTAGTATGGCTGAATAAGCTGACGTACTTTCTAAAGACACGTATAGTCAGTTCATCTGTTGGTTGACCATCAAAATAAAATTGCAGACATACTAATACTCTAATGACCGCTAGTTAGATATTTGCAGAGTTACTTATCAACAGCTGTCTAAAGGGTACCATCAAAATAATCAAACTGATAAATCACCAAAAATAGTTTAAATCAAATGTGTCATATTACACATTCATCTGATCTGATATCTGTTCTTATGGCTGTTTGAAAGAAACATTTATTATTATTATTATTATTACTACTTATAAGTTGTCATTGTCTGCTTTAAGTAAAGTAGCATAAGAAAAACGGCAAGATATGAGACTTATAATACATTATAACTATGAGAAAGATGCAGCGTGTTCAATGTCTTATAAATCATCATACTCTTAAAAGCTATAACCACAAATAAGTAAATATTATTATATATTAAAACTGTTCTTATGAATATTCATGAGATGATACAACATATCATAAGGTTTTTTTTATAATGCATAATGCATTCATTATAATGACTTAAGAATACCCTTATAATGTATCATAAATACAGGCTTCATAGAGAGTGTTACCAAAAACTTTTCTCTTTATTTATTTCTAATTTTTCTAGCTTGTACTTATTTGAACAATGTCTAAAACTTGGTATTACAAGCACTTCCTGTGTCTAATGGCCTCTTTAAGAAGAATAGCTTTATGTATCCCCCAATTGTAAGTCGCTTTAGATAAAATAATCTGCAAAATGACTAAATGTAAATGTAAATGTAAATAATCTAAAAATGGAATGTGGTGTAACCATCAAGTAAAAAGTAAAATAAATAAATAAATAAATATGTTAAAATATTTATCTGATGTTTTGACTTATTAAATAAAAACATAATTATGTTTTTTGAAGAGTTGCACTACATTACATTTTTACATTTAAAAAAAAATAAAAAAAAAATAATAAAAAAAAAATAATAATAATATATATATATATATATATATATATATATATATATATATATATATATATATACATATATATATAATAAAAGATCTGAGGTTTAAAATACTACTGCTACTACTACTACTATTACTACTACTACTACTAATAATAATAATAACTTGGGAGATACTGTATGAAGTCTCAGTGAAAACCACAGATGCTGATTATATTGACTTTAAAGACTTTTCTCTGTATTTTTGTATTCATTTTTTCATTTTGAATTCAGTATATGCAGAAGCAGATGTGTCATTCTGTAATTTTACTTAAGAAGTTAGAAATAATTTTATTGTGTGTGTGTGTGTGCAATCTGTTTGGAATGCTTCTGCAGCTTTAAAACGAATTATGTTTGTCATGTATGCAGTCCAAACACATTCATACACACACTAAATACATATACAGATACGCAGACACATTCAAACACTCTTCTTTATTTTGCAATTTGCCTGGAGACAGAATGATTGCAGGTGTTATTCAGGGGTCTTTGAAATCTGAACTGTGGTTCAGAGTTTGTTCAGGACTTACAGCATACTGTACTGTTAATTAGCATTCCGTATCAGAGAAACACGGACACCTGCCAAGACATCTTATGTCAAAACTATCGTCTTGAATCACTGGGGATAAAAAAGAGCCCTTTTGAGTGTTTCCATGGAGACAGTGTAGCCTCCAACAGTTCCTCTTCAGGAACTCGAGCTGCGTCAAAAGCGCTTTGGGGAACGCGCCCAGCGTGCGCGACTCTGAATATCGTGTGAAATCAGACCAATGGAAGAGCGTGACGTCACCGGCGGAGTGACGTAAGCGACCAGGAAGCTATAAAAGCACGTGCCACGCAGCTGGCGTCAGCTTCGCGTCTCTCAGCAAGCGCTCTGTGTGTGATTGTCAAACTGTTTGTCTGTGAGTCTTATTTACTGTTGTCTGTCCAGTTTAAGAGCTCCTAGACAATGCCCAAAAGCAAGGCGAAAGTTAAGCATTCTGGCGATTCCAAATCGCGTTTTAGGCTGTGTGTTCCTCCCTGCCCGAGATATATAACGGGTGGGGATACACACAACCTTTGCGTGGTTTGCCTGGGTTCGAAGCACGCCGAGTCGGCTCTCGAGGGGGCCGACTGCCCGCACTGTTTGCGGATGTCGGTGCGTATGCTTCGTTCCCGGAGGGCCCTCTTCGAGGAGGGGGCCTTCGCCAGCGTTCCCCGCGGTGCTGGTCCCGCCTCTGCTGAGGCAGAACGGCGGCTGCACTCGTGGGGTTCGCAAGTGGATCTGGTGGAGGGAATGGAGACGGGCCAGTCCCTATCTCCTTCCACTTCTGCCAGATCCGGCACCCAATCCCTAGAGTCGGAAGCACGCTCAGCGGTTCCTTCCACTCAGGGAGAGGGGTCGACGCTTCGCCTCTCTTCCTCCGAGGAGGAAGTTGATGTGGAGTCGCTCGACAGGGATTCGCCACCCCACTCGCCGCAGTATGAGGAGCTCTTGGAGGTGGTTACTCGCGCGGTGGCCAAGCTAAACATCGATTGGCCCACCGAGAAAGCAGCTGAACCGCAGAGAAGCAAGCTTGATGAACGCTTCCTGCGCGCGAGTCAGCCACCTCCCAGCCGGGGCCTGCCATTCTTTCCCGACCTGCACGATGAGATCTCCAGGTCGTGGAAACGCCCATTCTCGGCCCGCCTCTACATCCCCTCGTCAGACTACTACGGGAACGTAGTGGGGATGGGAGAGCGCGGCTATAGAGCGATGCCCCGGGTGGAACAGACGCTCGCGAGCTATCTGTCCCCCGGTGCGGCGTCGTCTCTAAAGGCCCCGGCATTGCCCTCAAAGCCACTAAGAACAACTTCGGCTTTGGTAGGCAAAGGGTATGCGGCAGCAGGTCAGGCTGGTGCGTGTCTGCACACCATGGCGGTGTTACAGGCGTACCAAGCCGATCTGCTCAAGGAGCTAGATGAGGGAGAGGAGATCAAGTCCCATGATATCTCTGAGCTAAGAAGGACCGCTGATCTCTCCCTCCGCGCCACCAAGGAGACCGCTCGAGCGATTGGGCG